>NC_062215.1:83904576-84207606 GCF_902686445.1 Sciurus carolinensis
TGACCAAATTTCTTGATAAAGCAGGGAAAATTAATTTGAGCTCTCTGTTTCAGAGCTTCAATCCATGGTCGGAGGACTCCCTCATGCCAGCATAAGTTGAAACCGTACATAAAGGCAGAAGGACATGACAAAGAAATGCTGCTCAGCTGGGGAATCAGGAATCACAGAGAGAAATTGAGGCATTGTGGACAAAATATAAACCTCTAAGGTACAACTGCAGGGACCTACTTTCTCCAACTACATCCCACCTGCCTAAAATTACTGCCCAGTAATCCATTTAAACCATTAATCCATCAAATGGATTCATCCACTATTCAGTTTACAGCTCTCACAGTCTAATCATTTCAGCTTTGAACATTCCTGCATTGTCTGTCACAAACTTATTGGGGAATACCTCAAATCGAAACCATAACCTTGGGTCATACAGTAGTTCTATTTTTAGTTTTATGAGTAGCCACCATACTGTTTTCCATAATGGCTATGCAAATTGACATTTCCACTTGCAGTTCATAAAAATGTCATTTTTTCCACATTCTATCTTTCATCCATTTGGTAATGACCATTAGGATATGATGAGATGTGTTTTCATTTGCATTTCCCCGGTGCAAATGAAAGAGATGTGAGAATTGTCTCATGTACTTATTGACCACTTAAATATCTTCTTTAGGCCTTCTTTAGGCCTGTTTGTTCCAGGTCTTTGCCAATTTTTAAAAATTGAGTTATTTGTTTTCGAGTTGTTGAGTTGTTTGGGTTCCTTACATATTTTGGATCTGTAGTCTGGAAATATCTTCTCCCATTCCTTGCATTGCCTCTTCACTCTGTTGATTATTTCCCTTGCTGTTCAGAAGCTTCTTGGTTTGATTCCATCTCATTTGCCTATTTTTGCTCTTGTTATTTGTGTTTTTAAGGTCATATACAAGAAATTGTTTCCCAGACCAATATAGTACAGTTTTCTCCTATATTGTCCTCTAATAATACTTAAATACTTACATATCTCATATTTAAGTCTTTTTAAATCAATTTCAAGTTGTTTCTCTGTAGAGTTTAAAATAAGGGTCTAATTTCATTTTTGTGCAAATAGATACCCAGTTTCCCACTACAATTTTCTGAGGAGTCTCTCTTTCCTACATAGTGTGTTCTTGGCACTATTACTAAAATTCAATTAGTTGCAAATGTGTGGGTTTATTTCTGGGTTTTCAATCCTGTTCCACTGGGTGATCTGTCTTTTTCATGCCAGTACTATGCTGGTTTGATTATAATTGCTTTAAAGTATGTTTTGAAATCAGAGATTGTGATGCTCCTCCTTTACTCTTTTTCCTTAAGATCATCTGGTTCTTTAGGATCTATTTGTGTCCTATATGAATTTAAGAATTTTTTTTTTCATTTTGTGGTAAAATGATATTTCTTTCATTTTATCACCAAGGAATGAGGATGGGAGTGCTCCTTCTAACAGGGACTTTCAAGAAAAGCAACTCAGAATTGAGGTTCTAGGTTTGTTCCTCTCCAACTCTTGTGACTGTACAAATTATTTAATTTTCTCTCAAATTCAGCTCACTTTCTCAAAGGAAAAATCCTTCATCATAGAGTTTTTGGGGTAGTATAATTTAAGAGAGCAATAAAGAAGTCATTAAAGTATTTGGTATAGAAAGAACTTAATCTATCTCCATAGTAGTTATAATTTGTTTCAGTCAGGGATTATTTGCTCATTAGGGGGTACAAGATTCATTGAGTCTGGTTTAAACCAAAGAGAGAGTCCACTAGAGAACCGTCAGGGCCTCTGGCAATACCTCCAGATGTAAAGATTGCCTGGCATCGTGGAGACCAGAAGAGGGAGGAACATCTCGTCATCTAGTCTCTTATTCCTGTGTCTCATTGCTTTTCTGCTATATTTCTCTCTCCCTTCTCCTCTCTCTCTTCCCATCCTCTTGCCCTGAAGGTTTCTGCTGCTTCAGCTGTTTCAATATTTGACCCAAATTGCCTGTCCTAGCCAAGTCCACCTCACCTCTATTTCAAGCGCACATAATCAATTAAACAAAGTGCTTGTTTCTGAACTTCACATTCTCAGAAAAGAAAATCCATTTGGCCCGGTTTGATCTAGGTTTCTGCCTGAGTCCAGAGAACCATGGTTGGGATGGGGACAATATAACTTGAGATCATGTGGCTGTGGGAGCAGCCTCCCTGAGAAGGGAACATGGACAGGTCAGACAAACAAAGGAATGTTCCTGTTTCATTACCATTATCATCAGTGCTGTAGGCAGAGAAGACCAGAGTCAGGACATTCTGATTTAGGCATGATGTACTGTGCTTTCTATTATGAATCACTATCCTTCCATTGTCACACTAAGCCCTTTGAGGAAGAGTCACACAAAACTTTGTAATCAAATGCTTATAGAAATATTACTTGTGAACACAATGATTGCAGCATCCCCAATGCCAGTCAGCTAGAGAATGGGTAGATAAGTATAATATCCATACTATGAAAACCTACCCATCAACATAAGGAATAAAATATTATTACACATAACAACGTGATTGAATATCAAATACTTTTATACTAAGTGAAAAAAATCTAGAGCAAAGGGCTGCATATTTTATAGTTCCATTTATATCATAATTCTTGAAAGAGCAAAACTATACTGACACACACAAAAAAAGTTCTGTGGTTCCCTGGGGATGGAAATGGGAAGGACAGATTTTATTGCAAATGAACAAGAAAAAATATTTTAGGGTGAAGGCTTTATTTTATATCTTTGTTGTAGTGAATGTTACCTCATTATAGACAATTAGACAAATCTATTAAACTTGTTAAACTCATCAAAATGAGTCAATTTTACTATATTTAAATTATTTCTTAGCAAAGCTATTTAAAAAGAAGAAAGATGGGGTACAGGAGGAAAAGAGAGAAAGAAAAGGAGAACAGGATGAGGAAAAATAAAAAACATCTCCAAATTTTATATGCCTCTTTTAAGGTGAGTCAGCATTTATCAATTACTGTTTATGGATATATGATTACTACTAATAAAACTTTTATTGAGCAATTACCATATGGCACAAAGTATGCTAAGTAATTCCTTTATGTGCATTACTGAATTCAATTCTCACAACAACCCTGCAGATTAGGTGTTATTATCCCCATTTTAGATATTAAGAAGTAGTTGTTCAGAGAAGCTCAATTTCTTTCAAGTACCACCCAGCTAATCAGTGGCAAAGCTAGAATTCAAAATCAGGTCTGTCTGACTCTCCATCCTTTATTCACAGAAGCCATAGAATGAATCTGATATTAAAACCAAACTGTCCTCAAGTTCTTATCATCATAGTGATCAAAAGAAAGAAAGGTCAGCTAAGACACAGTGAAACCAAGTTTTTCAATCAATATGCATGTTTTCAGAAGCATTTGCTCTTTGGTACCCATTAAGAGGAATCTAAGGTAATCAAACAGTGTCTCCTATTATGTAGACTACAATTGTACATATGGGTGTGTGTACCACAAATGATGTGACTTTCTTGATTATATATGTTTACATGGGAAAGAAAGCATAAAATGTGGACTTAGAAAAACATCAAATGAAAACAGAATAATTCAGAGCCACAGGAGCCTAATTCACAAACCACTGCAGAAAGCTAATCAACTTTCAGAGAAACTGAAGGTCACTTTGTAGCTCATAAACAGGAATTTCAAACACTTTTTAGTGTGTCATTAGACATGAAAGTATGTGGTCGATACTGTCAGAGTGAATTACAATAATCAGGACAATTATTTACAGAACAGGAGAGGAGGAGAGTTACTTCTGCATTATTTACCAACAAGGTATTCAATGAGTTCCCGCCATTTTGGAAAGAATGTAAAACGAGGCATGGAAAACATTTCAGGATGTCTTGCTAGGTAAATGCACAGCAGAACATTAACATGGATGAAATACACACAATGGAACAATTAACTACGGTTTTGAATAAAACTAGCACATCAGTTCATCCGCGGAGGAAATCAGTGTGAGGAGGCTGCAAAGTGGTAAAAGAGCACCACAGCAGATAGAACAGGGTGCAGCCTGTGGGTGGCCACGCTCCTTAGGTGAGTTTCTCTACTGTGCCTCAGTCTCCTCACTGGCAAAACAGGATGTGGGATTATCTTACAAGGCTTAAAGGAGTTTAGGATATACTAATAGAAATGATGTGACTATGGAATATTATACTGAGCCAAAGGTTTGAGAAACAGCAAGATGCAGAAAGGACTCTCTGGTCTCCCCTTTTACACCAAAAATGATCCACACAATTTCCTGTGAGAAACATGCCCACCTGTACTAGACAAAAAAGAGAGAGAGAGAGAGAAGGAGAGAGAGAGAGAGAAGGAGAGAGAGAGAGAACATCTTTATCATCAGACCAGGAATTCACCCTGAGGTGGATCTATACAAACAAACTTACTAAAATAATCCTTATCTTCCAATTAGATTTCCTCAGTATACCTCTCAGTTACTTTCCCACAATTTGTAATCTCTAATCCACACCCATTTTCTTGTCATTTATTCTTAAATTTATCATTTCTTTGTCTAAAAGTTGTAGGAGCTCTCTATTTTGGTCATTTTTTCCCATCTTTAATTTTTTATTTATTTCAGGGGTAAAGACTCTAATGAAGGTATAAAAATTGTATCAAAAGTCTCTGCTTTTTTTTTTTTAACCAATCTGTCTTATGTCACTTTAATTGTTAGGTGTGTCCAGAGACCCTGAGAGGATAGAGAAATTTTTTTCTTCTCCATGGATTGATGCAAACAGTAA
The DNA here is from genome assembly GCF_902686445.1 of Sciurus carolinensis. Taxonomy (NCBI): domain Eukaryota; kingdom Metazoa; phylum Chordata; class Mammalia; order Rodentia; family Sciuridae; genus Sciurus; species Sciurus carolinensis. The sequence goes on from NC_062215.1 coordinate 83,909,347, forward strand.
GCCACATAATACTCCTGGCAAGTACAGAGCAGTGGCAGGCACACTGTCATGTCTCAATAAGTGTTTGCAAATTTGTGACTATGCAGGTGGAATTTAAGGTAGAATTTAAAGCTCCCTAAGTTTTAAGAAGAAAGAGGAAGAGGGTGGATGGAGTAAGTGCTCTTGGAAAAGGCAGCAGCTGAGGGAGTTGCATGAAGACCAGGAGAGACCAGAGGAAAAACCCGTAATCAGAGGGGAGCAGTGCATTTTATGTTTGGGAGAAGCAAGAAATTAAAACAAGACCAGGGGTTGCAAAACTGGAAATCCAGAAAGAGTATGTGGATTGCACACAAAAGCACTAGGAAATTGGTTAGGTGCTTCAACAATCTATTGCTTAAAAATCAAAGTTGTGTTTAAAGAAAATTCATCTCATAGCAACCTACAAGATAAGTTGGAAGTAGGAAGTGACAAAGGAAAGGAGAATAAATAGAAGGCCATGGAAGAATCCTGTACATTTTTAACAACACTATAAACTTGAGGCCTGAAATGAGAACCTGGGAAATTCACCCAAGAAAATACAACCACAGCTATGCTAAATTACAGGAAGACAGTGACCACTTTCTGTGACAGTGGGGACAGAATAGTGCCTGATTTTGTAACTAATGACAAAGAAAACAGAACATTCACTTCACTACACTTGTTTAAAACACCTGTTCCCAAAAACAAGGTAAACTTTTCACTGCTTCTCATTTTTTGCTCCCTCAGAGGCATTCTAAAATATACAAGGGATAGTCTACAGTCCCCTCAAGCTATATAAAAATAGGATCTGTTGAATAGTCATAACAAAAGCAAAGCCCTTTCAGTGTCTTATATTCATGGTACAAAAGTATGACAAAATCTGGCATAAAAGAAAAACTAACAAGCTAACCCCAACACCTGCAGCATTTTGAGACTCTCCCCATAAGAATTCACATTTTTACTTGCCTTTCCTGGGTCCATACCATGTTCCTTCCTGCCCCACACCTCTGTAATGAAACAACACAACAGCTGGGGTGTTAAGATTATTCTCTGGTTTTCAGTCACCTCTTTTGATCAAACTTAGGACATTGATCTCAATATCAGTGTATTTTCTCTAGAATTAGCCTCATCTCAGTACACTAATACCCAAAAAGTCTACCTCCAAAAAATATCATGAATTCATCAATATCAAGGCACTTGAATCTTTCAACCTTCTAAAAAACATGAATTAATATAATCAAAACTTCCCAAACTGGACACTCAGGTTACAAAATATATTATTCATTTCATGATTAGATTTCAAAGATCAAATGAAGTCACATTTTCAGTCTTTTTTAGGACACACAGATTCCAATGTTGGCAAGAACTACTGTTACAATCAGTATGTTGTATCCCAAAGTCAATGTCACCAGATGTTCTGGTCACATTTGCCCCTTCTTTATAAAGTTGGGCACCTTCTTTATAAAGTCAATAGCACTTGAGCAAGAGTGAGCCAGGAACACACAACTGATGGTTTTGCCATTATTGTAAAGGGAACTGCTGCCAACACTGAACAAAAGAGCTGTCAAAGTTAAGTTCGTTTTTGAAGCTCTTGCTCATCTATCTCTATAGCCCTCTTTGGCCTCTTTGTATTTTACAGGCACACACACACTCACCCACTCAACATTTTCATGTAGTCTTCTATCTATAACCCCACGCTGAGGCAAAGACCCTGCTCTCCTATTCCATAGTGTTCCAAAATCTTCACAGCATTCAATTTCCTCTCACTTAAGCAGAATACACATTTCTGTCTGATCTCAATTTGGAAAGAAATCACACATTTAACATTTTCAAAAATTCACACTAAGACATGAGTCACCGAATGATGGGTTTAGCCCTCCCAGGAATGTTGGAATTCTGATACCAGCCTCCATTAATTCCATGACTTTCCACTTGTTATACTATATGGAAAGAGATTCTGATTGGCATATGTTCCTGGGTTCCCCTATGACATACCCACATGAGCAAAAGAGGGGACACACAGTTGGTATTCCAATTTTGAAAGAAAACAACTCAAAATATCGGTTATTTAACTAACTCACTAGTTTGTTGAGAATGATGATGACTGCTTTTTCCCTACCCATGACTTCTTTGTAATCTTTTTAAGCATTATCAGAGGCTAAAGCTGAATAATTTTGTTTTTAATTTTTAACAAAAGAGACATATCTATATACTGTTACCTGTACCACTCTGTGGTATATAGAGAGTTGTTCATAAGCTAATCTTATCCTTATTGAGAATTCATGAATAGCAATCCAGTTTGAATGTTTGAAAAATGCCTGTGAAGGAAATCTCTCAAATACAGAAAACACACACACACGTGCACACATCAGACATGGATCCATTAAAAAGTTTCATAGGATGTTGGTCTTACTTTTTTTCTTTTACCGTTCTTATCCTCACTTTAATGGTGTTTGACCAGATGGAAAGACACCTTCTTCATCAATTATTTCCCACTATGCTCTAGGAGTGAATATGTACTTCTGAGTAATATTTTATCATATGACACCTGAGATACAGCTTCATGAGCAAGAGAGTTACAAAATGAAATTGAACCGCTCTAGCACCAAAGCCATAAGCAAGATGACAGATATTGATTGTGCCCCAAGATGTAATGTAGGCACCTAATGGGGCGTAGTAATGTACAATGAATCATTAGAATATTATTTTAAATTTTCCATTCACCTGGGGGATTGCTAACGGGGTATTTCACCTTCAAGTCACTCCCCCGCCTCTGTAGACTAGGAGAGCACTTGATAAAGGTCATTTAGAACATGGTGGGGTTTTAGCAGCTTTGCAAAAATTACTGATTATTTTACTAAGTCTCAGGAAGCAGACGTTCATATTACTGAGGATTAGGAATCTTTCAAAAATTTAAAAACATATGTCATTGTTAGACAATACAAAAAGGCTGGGACATTTATTTGAAAGAACTAGATTCATAACAATGTGATAAATAACTAGCATTTATTGAACACTTGCCATTACTCTTTTGACAAGGGCTTCACATACATTATTTCTCAAATAGTCACAATAATCTTCTGAAGTAAATGCCATTAGTGTCTTCACTTTAGGACAAACTAACTGAGGCAAGTGGGAAAATGTGCCCCCAAAAGTTAACGCAATTAGTAAATGGTAGAGCCAAGGTGAAAACTCAGATTTATCTCTGTCTAGAGACCACCCACCCTTACAGAATTCCCTTGGTTTTTCTTTCCCTAGTACTCTTTATTTACAGTCAAACATGGTCTGAAAATATTAAATGGAAAATTCCTGAAATAATTTTAAGTTTTAAATATCACATTTTAATAGAATATTGTTATAATTATTCTACTTTATGATTGATTATGTTGTCAATGTCAAACTGTTTCTAATTTATAAGTTAAAAGTTAGGTATGTCATCATAGGAAAAACCACTATATGCATATAATTTGCTTTCAGGAGTCCATTGGGGTCTTAAAATATAGAAACCCTTATGAACAAGAGGGAACTGTGTACCATATAATTCTTCCTAAAGAAAGGCTATGAGATGCACAGTCATTCATTTGTAAGTTAAATGAGAATTCACTTTTGTAACTATAGTTCTTAACATAAGGCAGGGTCTAAGGCCAACCTCCTGGCCAGAACTATGAAATATTTCCAGTTTCCGTTCTGTAGATATCAAATATAAGGCAATCATTTTTGTCCCCTGCTGCCCTTAGGTACTGGCATTGCCCCAGGAAGAGCTCCTGAACCAGCTGGATTCCTGCCTTTACCTTCCTCCCAAACAAATCACCTGTCCTGGGATTCTTCCTTTCAGAATACTGCAAAGATAAGGAAGTGTCAGTTTAAGGTTTGTTTTTGTTGTTGTACTAAATACACTTTCCCTTGCTCTCATCTCTTATTTTTTCTGTTTTTCTAGGCTCCTGGATGCCAATCAATATTCTACTTTGCTTTAAAGTTACCTGGCATTGGACAAAAGCAGTGTGGTGTTGTGAACAGGTTTTAGTTTTTAATGTTAGGCTGATTAGGCTTAAATCTGGTTTCTGTAACAATTTTAGCAGAAAGTTGAAGTTAATGTGACCTGATACATTGATATTTTGCTTCCAAATTAGCATTATAGCAGAATTTTCCAAGACTTGACCTCCCCAAATTAAGAAGTATAGAATTATAAAAATTGTTATCCTGATTGCTATCATATTTTAGAGAAATGTAGATCAAATTCAGCAAAGTTTCTACTGATATTTGTTGAATACGGTAATTTTTAAATTAAGGATATATCAGATTTTTTTCTAAACCCTATAATTCAGTCAATGGAATCAACCTATTTTGATTGTTTCTAGTGTGTTTGGAGAAATTTAGCAGTAGCCACTGCATAGTCTATTTTTGGAATCTCTCCATATTGTGCAGAAGTAGAAATATTTATGCAATGAGAGAAATGAGAGAAGACCTCTGAAACATACAGAGACTCTAATATTTTCAAAAGTTCAGCAAAAAGGAGAGGGGCCAATTGGAGAGGTGACAACCCATGCATCATATGTACTGAGTGGAAGTTATCCATTCAGATACAATGGGATTATATGAGCACCAACTGAAGTTTGAATTGGCAGCATAAAACCTTACAGAGATAGAACACTGGCATACATTGGGTCTCATTCAAGAAAATTCATTTAAAATAATCAGCAAAGAAACAGTTCTGCAGGATGATGAAACTTTTGTTCCAGAAATGCAGCAGTTTTTTATCAAACAGGCTCAAAGATACATCCCTGGCTCCTTCCTCCATGTGATACCATGAGAAGATGGTCATCTTTATACCAGGAATCTGGTCCTTATCAGACACTAAATATGTTTATATCTTGATCTTGGACTTGCCAACATCCATAATAGTGAGGGAAAAAAATATGTTTTTTGTGAACTACACACTGTAAAGTGTTTTGTTACAGAGAACCCAAAGGGCTATGGCATACCCTCAGTAGAGGTCTAGGACCCATCCTGCAGTGTCCCTTCTTGTAACTTCTGATATAGTGCTACCAGCTGAACAAACCGCCACTGTGCAAATATCTGGACGCCAGCTACAGTGGCCCCTCCTCTTGTCATCTTGGCCTTAATAACCCCAGAACTTCTACCCATGTCACCTTAGGGCTGGAAGATCCTTCCTTCCATTAATAGCTCTGTGAAATATCAGAATCCTTTGATATTTGTTTGACAATTGCCAGTAATAACGTACCTATGTTTTAACACAGCAAAAATGATAAAAATATCTTTTATGTTCCTGACAGGTAAAAAGGGAAATAAAGATAAATCTTGCCAAAAATGTGAAAGAAGTTGCCAAAGGGTAACACAAAGGCTGAAGACAGAAGAAAAAGTGAAAATATTTACAAGTATGTGTGTGAGTTGTGCATATGCTTATATATATAACTTTATTTATACAGATATATTTATTTATCAGGGTTTGCTTCCTAGATAATAGAAATCCATGAGAAGGATGGCTCTCTCCACTTCATTCAACAAACTTTAGTATATCTCTACACCTAAGAAGCTTATGTGCTGTTTATCCTCCAGCTGCCAATTTACTAAATGTTCCCTAGTTATCAGTTTACAACTCCATCTTTTACAGCCTATCATTTTGATATCCAATGTTAATACCTGAGGCCAAGTGTATTCTTTTGACATTTTACAGAAGATAAAACCTTCCTTTGCAACTTCTTATAAAAGACTTTTCTCTTTCTTAGCTATCTAATTGTGATATGTCCACATACATTATCTTTCTCCTAGTTTGAGACTTCTTAGGAATTAGATTTTCACAGATGATATTTCTTGAGATGATGGTCAGTAAAGAGAAATGAGGTAATGGAGAAAAATTACACATTTTAAAGTGCTTGCAAATGGTTTCCCAGAAATAGAGCAATATTTACAGAATCCAATATTTGGACCTTCATGACATAAAAGAAAACTAATCAACCTGGGTGGTGAATGCAAAGGTACATAAGCTGAGTTTAAGGTAGCTGAATTCTTACAAGTTCTCTTTAAGAGAACTTTCTTACAAGTTCTCTTTAAGAGTTCTAAATTAGCAAATGTCAAAGCAAAATGATGACCCAGCACCTGCTCAAATTCTGGTACTGCACGGGTTCAGATATCACGGCTCTGCATAGGGACATCTTTTAGCAATAAAAATTTATAGGAAAAGGTATATGAATAATGACCCATGAAGATTTTCACACATGGATTTTTTAAGCATTTCTATGGTTCCTGCCAAATAAAACTGAAATATAAAAAAAATTAATATTACATGTTTATTTTCCAAATTACCTGGTTATCATTTAATTAAAGATGAAAATTTTTAAAGACTTCCAAATTTCATAAAAGCTATGATGGGAAACTTTTCCACACAATAAACACCATTTCACTTCAAAACAAACTCTCTCCAGTGACCACAGTAGCAAAACTATTTTAGACAAAAAGTTCCATGAGAAAGCTTTCCTTTTCATGGCCCAAACTCTGGCCCATTCCTTTACAAGCAAATGTTTTGTAGTACCTCAGAACTATTGTTTTCTGAAAATACTCATTATCTTTTCTTTTACTCTTACAGAGAACCCTAACCAAATTGCCTCAATACAGATAGATGAATAGATAGATATAGATAGATCTATAGCTATATATATGTATTCAATCAAAATATAGTTATTTGACTCAAAGTACCCAAAAACCAAGTTTGCTATGGTACTCCCTCTTAAGGATCTCTAACATTTTCCCTAGTCTTCTTCACAGAGATAGGCATGAAGTGCTCAGTAGCTATGGCTACCCTAATCTTTCTAGAAGGAACCTCTGTACTAGAATTAGTGCTGGTCATCATTTGTCCAGTTTTTTTTTTCTACTTTAGAAAGTGACATGATTATTCTCACCCATAAATGTCAAACTCTTACTCACATGTCACATGACTTTCACATGTCATTTCCTTTGCCTGGGATATCTTTTCAGACTTCTCTCTCTTTAATACTCAGCTCAAATTAGTCCCATCTCTTCAGTGAAACTTAGTAGTAATTCTGCCCTCCTATGTATTAGCCTGCCCTATGCCCAGCTTTACGCATATTAGGTTACTTAATCCTTTCCAAAACACAAGATAGGTAATACTATTCCCAGTTTACAGATAAGGAAACTGAGGCTTAAGAATTGAAGTAATTTGCACAGGATCAGACTGCACACAGATTCAGTCTTGAACCCAGGCAGCCTGACTCCAGAATTCTGCTACTAACAACTGACATGTTCTTTCTTTTTTTTTATTTTTATGTTCCTATCTACATTTATCTCCCTCTGTCTTAAGTTCTTACAGCATACATTTACTAACATAGACAATGAACCACTTAATAATATGGAATATCAAGTTATATTAATAATTTGGATGATCAAGCTATGTTCCATAGAAGCATAAATGGAAATACTTATTTATATGGTTCCTACAGGTAAGGAAATTGAGGTACAGAAAAAGAATGTTATTTGCAGGAATTGAGGTCTTTTGACACCTGATTCAGTGCTCACCACATGGTTTTTACCATTTCTTATTGACTTTATTTGCTTGAGATATGTTTACCTTTCTTCTGATTCATAGGACATACTTCAGTATGACCTCTTAACCTCTCAGCAGTTACTACCCAGTGATGTTCTCAATTCAAACAAGACTTGAAACTATAATTTTTTCATTAGAACTCATTTCCCACGTTCAATTTTCCTATAGTAATAAAATGAATCCTCTAATCTTCTAAGTCAGAATTATTAAGATTGTCTTCTGCTAGTTTATTGCATTCCATTCTTCATTCTGATAAATCTCACTGAATCCTATATGAGATTTCTGAACTTTTGGTTGAGAGATTTGAGAAAATCCCTTTATCTCTCTGGGCCTCCATTTCCTCTTACCAGTTCCTACGAGCATTAAAGTAAGACAACCTCTTACAGCCTATGTTATATCCCCTTCTGGGAAGACCATTCTTCTGAATTCTGAGTTTTTCTCCTTGGAACCACTGTAACTCATTCACTTTCCTTGTCCCTCAGCACCCCACTTATTTCCCATTATTAATTGTCCTTTCTCTGCTCATTGTCCCTGTCCTGAGTTCCACAGCCAAAGCTGAATTACTCCCTTTCCTTTGTAGTTTCAAATAAGTTGACACCACATGGTCCCCTACCCTATACCCGGAACCATTTGAGATAGCTCCTGGTACTCTGCTCTTTCCTGATACTTATCTTTTCCTTATACCTGCTGCTGTATCCCATGATTGGTTATAAAGCCTTTCCTAAATAGAATGTCATGCCTACAATAACCCAGGATTTTATAGCAAAAGCCTCCAATTTCCAACTTGTATTAATAGTTGTCTCATTATTCCTAGTCCAGGAAGGACTCACTTCCTCTCCATGCACTGAACATCTGCAGAATTCTTACCCCTGATCAGTTGCACAGAAGTTTACATTCAAAGTATCAGTATCACTGCCACCATCACTGCCATTGTATCAGTCAGCATTTATTGAATGCCCACAACAGGTCCGTCAAGGTGCCAATTCTCAGTTATATTCAATGCTAACATCTCTGTGTGATTTGCCCTATTGTCAACGCCATTTTACTGCAGAGACAGAAGCCTAGAGGTTAAATGATTTGATCAAGGAAAGAGCAGAGTCAGGATTGAATCTGGGCAATAAATGTCTAGATTGCACCTGTGCAACTCCACACTCAGTTGCCTCCGTGCCTTTCTATCCACAGAATCTATCTGTAGATCTTATATTCATTCCTCAAAGACTTCTCTCCTGGCTACTCTGTGCTACACATTATTTTCAAGTCCAGTTTACTGGACAGCAGTAACTGACTAAAATTTTCATAGCATCCATGTACCACTAGAACTTAAGTGTTGGAGAACCAGAATCATGTATGTACTGCTCTTACATCCAAGTGTTTAACATGGCATCTGGGCACATTACAGACACTCAGCAAATATTTATTGAATGAAAATAGCATACTTTCAAAGAGATTAATCTGTTTTTCCATCTCAGATTGTAATTTTTGTAACTGTACCCCAATGCAGAGCCTCACTCCAGTGTGTTCAAAGCTGCAGCTGCTTTTCTAGCTGCTGACATGCTAGTAACAACATACAATTTGATAATATTAGAATAACTAATTGCACTTGGAAGAAGACCTGATTTAAGTTATATTCATGATAGCATTTAGTTTTTATTTAAGGAAGAAATTTGTTGAAATGCAAAGTAGTTGCTCCTACAAGTTTCTGGAAAATATCAGCTTGTATATATGAGCCTCATTTTCCTTATCATCTGAGATCAAAATATTTTCAATACTAGATAGTGCCTGCTGAATAATTTTTATTTTTAAGTAGCCCATGTCTGTGATTCTACCTCTGTGCATCTATCTCTGTGGTTACTGTTTTTCAATTAAAAGAAAATTAAGACACTTTGGTCAGTTAATCATTCATAACCTAACCTTAACAGCTCATTTAGCAGTCTTCACTCAGGGCTTTTAACATTTCATGAAGGTATTTTAAAGTGGAAAATTAGTTTTGAGAATTAAATTATATAATGTATCACTTTGTAGAAGAAAGAAATTCAGATGTGATAATTTTTCCTGAAGAATCACTGAATGAATCATAAGTTAATTAGACATGTAAACATAAGATTTTGGATAAGCATGCACAAACCAATCTTGTTATTACAAATATATTCAGTTGATGTCACTTACCCAGGACAGAGGTGAAATATATGTAACCCTATACAAATTCTCTGATAACAGAATTTGCAAGGGAACACTAATTCTTTCTTGATCAAAGATGCATTTAATCATTAATCTATTTATTCATTTATTTATTTTAGATGGATACACAGAACAAAATTTTACATATTCATGAGGTACCATGTAATATTTGAAACATGTATACTTGCATAATGTTTAAATCATTTATCATTTCTTTATGGTGAAAACTTTCAAAATCCTTTCCTCTTCCCTTTTGAAATGTATAGCACATTATTGTCTGTTGACCCTATACTGCACACTATCATACTCCATGCTTCTAGCTCCTAACTGTAATTCAGTACCTATGGATCCACATTTCCCCATTCCTCCCCACTAACCCATGCTATCCTCAGTCTTTGGTACCCACCACTCTAATTTGAGCTTCTATGATATTGACATTTTTGGATTTCACATGTGAGACTATACAGTGCTTGTCATTCTGTGCCTCGTTTGTATTACTTAACATAATGATCTCTACTTTCATCCATGTTGTAACAAATGACAGGATTTCATTTTTTATTGCTAAATAATATAACATTGTGTATATATATACTACATTTTCTTTATCCATTTATCAGTTGATGGGCAGCTTTTTTCCATTTCTTGACTATTGCGAATAGTGTTTCAATACATATGGCAGGGCAGATGTCTCTTTGACATACTGATTTCATTTCCTTTGGATATATACCCAGTAGTAGGATTGTTGGATCATATGGTAGTTCTAAATTTATTTTTTGGAAGAGCCCCCATACTGTTTTCCATACTTGCTGTACTAATTTACATCCCATCAACAGTGTGCAAGTGTTCCCTTTTCTCCCCCTACTAGCCAGAACTTGATCTCTTTGGTCTTTTTGCTATTATCCCTTCTTACCTGGAGTAAGGAGATACCCCATTGTGATTTCCCTGATGATTAGTAATGTTGAGCTTTGTATGTGTTGGCATATGTCTTCTTTCGAAACATGTCTATTTAGAGCTATTGCTCATTTTTTAATTGTAAGTTATTTGTCTGTTTGCTTTGCTATTGAGTTTTTGGAGTTCCTTATGTATTTGGGATGTAAACCTCTTGTCAGATGTATACATTGCAAATATTTTCTCTCATTATGTAGGTTGACTCTGAAACTTTGTTGACTGTATCCTTTGCAAAACTCCTTAGTTTTAATAGAAAATCTCATTTATTTTTGCTTTCATTTCCTGTACTTTTGGGGTCTTGTTAAAAAAATAACCCTTGCCTATCCCAAAGTGCCAGGCACTTCCCTATGTTTTTTTTCTAGTAGTTTCATACTTTCAGGTCTTACATTTAATTTTTGAATCCATTTCCAGTTGATTTTTACAACTGGTGAGAGATAGGATTCTGGTTTCATTCTTCTGCATGAGGATACCCAATTTTTCCAGAGCTACTTATTGAAAAGATTGTTCTTTTTCCATTGTGTATTTTTAATCCCTTTGTAAAACTCCAGTTGACTGTATATGCATGGGTTTCCTACTAGGTTCTCTACTCCATTCCATTGGTTTATGTGTCTGTTCTTATGCCAACATCATGCCATTTTCATCTCTACAGTATTGTAGTGTGTTTTGAAATCAGGCAACATAATACCCCCTGATTTATTTTTCCTCAAAATGGTTGGTTATTTGAGGCTTAGTCTCATATAAATTTTTAAATTGGTTTTATAGTTCTGTAAAGAACATCATTGGTATTTTGATAGAGCTTGTATTAAATCTGTAAATCATTTTGGGTATTATAGACAACAATATTGATTTTTGCAATCCATTAGCATGGATGTTTTTCAATTATTTTGTGTCTTCTTTCATTTCTTTCATCAATGTTTTATAATTTTCATTGTAGGAATCTTTCACCCCTTTGGTTAAATTTATTCCTAGGTATTTTATTTAATTTAATTAAAAATAAATATATTTTTATTTATTGTAAATGATGTTGATTTCTTGATATCCATTTCTGATAGTTCACTATTGATGTGCAGCAACTCTACTGATTTTTGCATGCTGGTTTTATATCCTGCAAATTTGTTGAACCCATTTATTATTTCTAATCATATTTTGGAGGAGTTTGGGGGGTTTTACATATTAGATGATACCATCTGCAAACAGTGACAATTTGACTTCTTTTCCAGTTTGGATTCCCTTTATTTCTTTCTCTCCCTAATGGCTCTGGCTTGGACTTCCAGCACTATATTGAATTATATGCTGAAAGTAGGACTAGTCTTGTTCCAGATCTTAGAAAGTTTTCAGCTTTTTCCTATTCAGTATAATACTAGCAGTTGACTTATTATAAATGGCCAATGTTATGATGTCAGGGTACATTCCTTATATGCCAAGTTGTTCAGTGTTTTTAATCATGAAGGAATTGAATTTTATCAAATACTTTCTTGTCAATCGAGATGACCATAAGATTTTTGCCTTCATCCTATTGATGTGAGGATGCATGCTCAGTAATTTCTGTTTATTTCTGGTATCAATCCTTCTTGATCTTGGTGAATAATCTTTATAATGAGTTGTTGGATTTGGTGTGCTAGCAATTTTTTAAGGACAATTGTATCTACAATTTCATCAAGAATATTGTCCTATAATTTCTTTCCTTTTCTTCTTTTTATTTTTCCTTTTTTTTTCTTTTTTCTTTTTTCTTTTTTTTTTTAATTGCTTTGCCTCTTTGTCTGGTTTTGATGTCTGGGTAAAACTGGTCTTACTCTTAGCAGTTGAGTTTTTTATGCCTTCTTATGTCTTCTTATTTATCAATGCTCATTTCTTTTACTTTCAAAAACTTCTTTTGGTATTTCCTGAAGAACAAGTCTAGTAGAGGTATGTTCTCTTGGCTTTTGTTTGTCTGGGAAAGTCTTTATCCCTTCCTCATTTCTAAAGGATAGCTTTGCTGGCTATGGTAGTCTTTGTTGACAGGTTTTTGTTGGTTTGTTTGTTTGGTTTGGTTTGATTTTTCCCTTTAGTGCTGTGAAAATCTCATGCTACTCTTTCCTGGCATTTAAGATTTCTTTGAGAAGTCTGCTGTCAGATGAAAATGGGATGCTCCTATATGTTATTTATTTTATCTTTATTCAATCTTGAGAACCTTCTCTTTACCTTTCAACTGTGAGAACTTGATTATAAGATGTCTTGTGGTAGATTTAATTGAACTAAATTTTATTAGTACCCTTTGACCTTCTCATACCTGCATACTTCTGTAAATTTGGGTAGTTTCATGTTATTATTTCTTTGAATAAGCTTTCTGCCCTTTTGGCATTCTCAAGTTTTTTACAAACCCCAATAACTCAAATATTTGCTCTTTTACTACTGTCTTCTATAATCCTCCTTCATTCTTATTTCTCTCCCAACTGTATATTTTCAAGTAAACTGTATTTGAGCCCACTGATTCTTTCTTCTGTTTGATGTATCCTGCTATTGATGCCTTCTGTTACATTTTTGATTTCACTGTTTTTCTTTTCAACTCAAGAATATCTGTTTTTTTTTTTTTTTTTTTTTTTTTTTTTTTTTTTTTTTTTTTAGTGTTTTCATATCTTCGTTAAGTTTCTCTGTTACAGTGTTGAAGTATTCCTGTTTTCTTCAAGCTCATAGAGTTTCCTTAAAATAACTGTTTAAAATTCTCTGAAAGTTCTTCTCTATTGATTATTGCCTGGTCAGTTTCTAGAACTCTGTTTTGAGTACTTGGTGAAATGATGTTTCCCTGTAAGCTCTTAATGCTTGTTGGTGTGTGCCCCTGATCTGCGCATTGAAGGATACCTATTTATTCCAATCTTCCTAGTCTGATTTTGTTTCTGTCTGCCTTTCCAGAAATTCTAAGCAGGTTGATTATTTTTTCTGATCCTGTAATCTGTTCCTCTTTCTGAGTATGAGATGGCATCCAGGTTTTCTGGTTGGTTTGTTCTCACTGTTTCAGTACTAGAAGGAAATCTTAGCCCTCGGCTTGTCCCAAATACTATGCTGATGCATTATTAAGAAAGAAACAGGGAAGTACCTACAAAGTAGCCTCTCCCTACATGCCTCATACTGAGGTTAGGCTAGGATGACTTGTCCATAGTTACCAGTCTATGGTCAGACATTTTAGGATTCTATCTGAGTAGAGTCACTGTGGATGAACCAGTACCAGGTACATATGTCACATCTGTAGTTACCAAATCCACAAATGCATATCATACCCTGAGCTCAAAACTAAAAAAGTCAAAACAATTTTGAGTTAGGACTAAGGCCCACACTTCTTTCTCTGGGTTATCTACTGCAGAAATGGAATCATGGCCCAAGAAACATACAGCTAGTCACAGATGATGCTACTACAGTAAAAATCTGATATAGAGGAGCTATGTGTTTTACCCTGGCACTAGAGCTATTCCAGAAATATGATCCACAGGTAGACCTGGGATCATTATAATTCACCCAGTAGATTCTACCCAAAACTAAGTTCTAGGACCAAGTCTTGTGCTTACTATCCTACCCTCAGTGAATGGGTTCTTGCACCATACTATGCTGCCTAAGGTTGGGTAAGGAAGATACTTTTACCAACTTTATGCTGAGACATACTTGAGTCTCACAGCCACAAGGACCTGTATAGTCTTAGGGGAGCATGGGGGCCCACCTGTAGCTGGTGATGATGTAGATTAAAACATAAGTGTGCCCACTAGGACACAAGTCTCTGCCTGGTTCTGGGGCAATTCTAGAGACCCACCTGTGAGCACTGGCCTGGCAATAACTATGCTGCCTAAGGTTGGGCAATGGGTGGGGAGATACTCCCTTGGCTATCAAGGCTGGTGCTAAGCTTGGTCATACCTGAATCTCATAGCATCTGGCTCATTCATAAGCATGGGAGGAGGTAGGTGCGCTCCAGGCCTACTCCAAGACTGGAACTGAGGGTGGCTAAAAAACTGGTCTGCCCCACAGGTACATAGGTCTCCACCTGAAGCCGAAGCTAGTTTAGAGGTTCTGTGAGCTTTGGACTATATGTGGAGCCATAAGTTTGTAGTGGGTACTCACCTCAGTGGTCTGATAACAGACTGAGATAAAGCCCTGTGCTCTTGTGCCCTGCTACTCAGAGTCTGAAGCCTTGCTCTCTGCTGTGCTATCCAACACAGGAGGAGAGGCAGTGAAGGTAGCCAGCCATCTGGCAGTTCCAGTGACTCAGATTGCAGATATTATCCTAGCAGTAGGGGTCTTGGGCCTCTGCCCGGCACTGGGTTTCACCACATTGGGCCTGGTACTGGATTTCCTTTCTGAGGCCTGGACTTAATTCTCTCTCCTTCCCATAAGCAGGCCCCAGGCAGGGCTACTAGGAGGAGTGATACAGGCAACTCTTTCATTTCTGCTTTTTGTCATGTATCATTCATTTTCTTATATAAAAGCAGGCACTATGGTTTCTCACCTGATTTTTTCAGCTCTTGTGAAGGCAGCTTGGTGTGTGAATAGTTGTTCACCTTGGTGTGTCTGCTAGAAAAGATTGCCTGAGGATCTTTCTCAGCAACCACATAGCTCTTCCCAGTCATTAGCATATTTCCTTTTCTTTTTTCTTTTTCTTTGTTTCTTTTTTATTTTTTGGTATTACAGTTGTTTTCAATGAACACAAAATGCATTCAGAAAAATAAAAACACTGAAATAAAAAATAAATATACTCATCACTTCTTAGGAAAATCCTTTTTGTTGTTTGAATACCCCATCTGAAAACATTCATTAGATCTGCCTTCCAAGGTGTTTTAATTAAATTCTGGAATTAGATATCTGAGAATTAATTTCTCCAGACTTATCTGACATGCATTTATCTTGGGAACGTTTACTTCTTCATTCTTTAGTGGGTGAAGTCTTCTCAGCAAAATAGGTAAAACTTTGCTAAGAAAATGCCATATTTGGTGGGAAAACCTTTGAAGTTATCAGTGGAAATGAATGACTTCTGTTAAGATGCAAGAAATATAATACTCCTGATGTTGCATAAAATATTTGTGTAATAAACTGGGCAGTCAAGTTTGGTCATTAAACCCATATATAAAGAATAAATATTTTCCTTCTTTTGTAGATATTTAAAGACATAAAATAACCATGGACTTTGATTTATATATATAAATATATATACATACATACATATCCATTCCAAACTTAGTTATAATGGTAAAATCTTGGAATATATTAAACATCTACCATTCAAAGGATGGTGACATAAATTACATATTAGAATAACTTGAGTTTTATTAGTGATATTTCACAGAACAAGTCATGAAAGAAACTCTTATGTAGAAAAAATTCTTGTGATACTTTTTATTCCTCTAATATATTTTATATTTTTCAAGGTTTAAATAATTCAGAATTTTTAAGATTTTAGCTCATGTTCTGATCTTGGTACTTGAGAATAGAAAATAATTTTAAACAGAGGATATTTTATATATAGAAGTATATCAGGTATAATTGATTTTCTTGGTATGACAAATGTTTTGAAATGCCAAAAGCATCCCCAATATAAATTAATGTAAGAAAATATAAAGGACAAAATGCTGAACTAAGCTTGCCAAGGCATGGTGGGCACTCAGTAATTACTTTATATTAATTATAAGACTGATCTGATGCTTGTTTTCTTTCAGAATTCTACTCACTTTCATTCAAATACTCTTAATAGCATGGGTAATATCATAATTAAAAACTTACAACTAAAGTCAGGCACAGTGGCTCACAACTGTGATCCCAGCAACTTGGGGGGCTCAGACAGAAAAGTACGCAGTTCATGCCTAGCCTTGGCAATTTAGTGAGATTCTGTCTCAAAATAAAAAATGAGGTCCTGGGACTGTAGCTCAGTGATAGAGCACTTTCCTTGCATGTGTGAGGCACTAGGTTCGATCCTCAGAAACATATAAAATAAATAAATAAAGATATTGTGTCCATCTACAACTAAAAAAATATTTTTTAAAAATGAAAAGGGCTGAGAATGTAGCTCAGTGTTAGAGCACCCCTGGGTTCAAACGCCAGCACCAAAAAATAAAATAAGAAAAAATAAAACAACTTACAACTGCATATGTCCACCAAAAGTTTCATCACAAAAATCCAATTCAACCAATTTTTATCAAACACGGAAGTTTTTTGAGTTCACATGACCAGTAATATATACATCATGGAATAACTGAGGCTCAGAGTTGTTAAATTATCTTGCCTAGGATTAGGCAATTAGAAAAGCAAAGCATTGAATCAAGCCTAGATCTAAAAGCTCCAAATCTAAGATTTTCCCTAATATCTGAAATAATTGCTCCTTTCCACTTTCCTTCCTTTCTTCTTTTCATTCACTTTTCTATGGGCCAAATGCTGTCAATTCTTCACATCTTGCCTTCTCCACAAAGTTTCTTCTGGGTATTTCCAGCCCTTGGTGGTTCTATGGCTAGGGCCCTTGGTGGTTCTATGGCTAGGCATTGATAATGGTTGTGAGCTCCAGAATGCTTCTTTTCTAAGTAACATTGGCCTTCTGTACTCTTTTTTCACTCTACTCTCAAGTTTCTTTTCCCCCAAAGTTGGCAGTTAGAGTGGGAAGAGCCAGCACAATGTTATGTAGGCAAGAAAGGCATGAAGCCTGAGGCTACCAACAGTAGGAAGCTCATCTTGCAAGGGGCATGTGAAGAGGTAGAACACACCTGGAGAGCTTACCAAATACAGAATGGTACTATTAAGGCATGAGATATTCAAATGGTACCATTTGGGCAGAAAGAAGCTAAACTATGAGAAATTAACCCCTCAGGAAAATATGTCCTAAAGTGTTATTGCTGCAACAGAAACCAAGTAGAAGTCACTCACCATAGCCAGTCTCTGGTGGGGAGGTCTTTCTGACCTTCTGAAACGGTCCTTGATGGATAGGTAAATAAAATAGTAACATGTATTGAGCATTCACAATGTTCAGGCATTTGTTAAGGGTTTCACAGGCACTGTTTCTGCCAATCCTGACATCAGTCTTACAGTTGAGAGGATAAAGTCTTTGAGGGGTTAACAAAATTCACTGAAGGACTAATAAGTGCTAGCATTTTTTCAAACCAAGGTACATGGGCCTAATCCCAGAAGCCTATGTATTTTACTGGCGAGATTGCTGATTGAAAAATAATCACTTTCTGTGTATAGTCTGAGATAGCTTTCCTCCAAAAGTTAGTCCAACAAGCCTCATATGAGTCCTAATTCATATATTCTGTTCTTAACTTCATGATAGAGTGAAACAGATACTTCCTTGCAAGCCCACTGAGTAAGAAGGGCGTGAAGATGGAATGTCCTTGTGGACTGTCACAATGGGACAGAAGCTCATAAACAGGGATAAGCTGCTGTTGTTCCTCCTAGGAGATGATGCTAATAATGAGGGCATTTGTGAGAACAGTATTTAATTTTCCCTTTAGTTTATTTGGTGCTTTTATTAATAATTACAAGGGTTGGATGCTGGGATTCCAGCTATAGCAAACATAATCTCTCTGTTTATCCAGATGTGCTTGGGAAGCTTCTGCTGTTCATATAATGGGCCAAGGCTATTAAACAGCTGAACTTGGCTCTAGGCTGTGCATCTATAGGAAGATCCTCAGGAAGGCTGTCGCTGTGTTTAATATTGGTTGCACTCCTTCCTGGAGAGAAAAATATGACATGGACATTTAAGGAATGAAGGTGCAGAAAAGAAAGATACAGCAGGAATTTTATAAATTCCACAGGAATCTGGGCATGGATGACATTTCACAAAGTCTTCTGAGGGGATTTGGACTCTGGTCAAACATTGAAGGCAGCTTCTGATCACACTTTATTTTGAAAACAGATTCAAATAGGATGGAAATATTCACATATAATCCAAAGGATATCTGAGGGAACAAATGCTCCAAATGTTCTCTCTGGCAATGGTCTTCAAGGAACCAAGAAAAACCTGGGACTCATTTAAAGTGTTAGATGATTTAAAATTAGTTAGCATGATCAAGAAAAGTGTTTATTGTATTTCTATCAGCTCCACCATCTGCTCAATCAGCCTTGACACCGAGCATGAGTCTGTGGTTCCAGGATGCAAGCCACAGCTGGGACTGAATTTTAGGGAGGACCTGCCTATTCCTATTCTATCAATAGGAATGTCTCTAAGCTGGAATTTTCCAAATGGCATTCTGAAGACCAGTGTCCATGTAAGGTCCTTGGGCTTGAATAAGTGTCCTATGGTTATATTAACTTAGAAAATACTATCTCCCATACTTATTCCTAACCCCACGTAGAGATTCACAATGTGTACTAGAAGTCTGTGTTATGAAAATTCTGTAATAAGAAAGCTGATTAATTTTTCCCTAATTCAAAAAGTATCATTTGACCATGGGCTCCCTTTACACATGCAGTAATAGTACCAAAATAAGTAATTGTGTGCTTACTCTCTGTTACATAGTATTCAAGAGTGAAATACAGGGTTGGGGTTGTGGCTCAGTAGTAGAACACTTGCCTATCATGTGTGAGGCACAGAGTTTGATTCTCAGTACCACTTATAAATAAATAAAAATAAAGGTCAATTTACAACTAATTTTTTTAATTAAAAAAAAAGTTAAATATTCGCACTAACTCAATCCTCATGTCAGCCAAAAATGTAGTAGGCATTGCTGTCATCACCATTCATGGGGAAGGAAACTGAAGCCACAGCACCTTAGAGATCCCCCTAGCAAGCAAGCCATGGAGCCTGGCTCAAAACTCAGGTAGTACACACTCCTGCCCTGTCACTTCTCCACTATGCCAGAGTTTCTGGGACAATGTGCAACAAATGAGATACAGGTCATTCAAGACATATTGATGACTGTAAAATTGGTTAAGTAAAAAAAAAAAAAATTACAGTCTTTTTGCAATCATCAAAAATTTGAATAGTTAGAGTCATGTATGAAAACTATTTTTAACTTTCTGAATTAGGCAAATATTATGTCAGTAAATGAAAAGTATATGGCATAACAGCATTTTTCTGCTGAATCACCACAATTCATCTGTAATTTATTAATCGACAATAAATCTCTTCTATTTTCTAGTGTGCAGGTTATTTCATGATCTTTCATTTTAATGTTGTAATCTTAATGATATCTCTACTAACCTAAAATTTTTGTATTATTGTTACCATTTTTCTTATTAGATATTGATATATAAAAGATAACTTATTATTTTAGCTTTTAGTTTAAAACCCATAGACTTATTTATAGTGCATCAACTTCTAATGTTTAAAATTAGCCAAAGTCTGTTTGAAGGAATTTCATAATAATTACTATTTATGCAATTTTTTTTAAATAAACGTAATTGAGTCTAACTGCTTAAACAGATTTATTAAAGAAACTGTAGGCTTTTGGAATTTAAATCCACTTTTTAAAAGTTTTAAAATTTTTAGTTATTAAATTGAATGAAACTTAATAGTCCAAAAACCAGAAAATCAATTTTCAGAAGTTGTAAATATCACCATTTCTCTTGAGAATTTAAGACTTAAAGAGATTTAAGTTTTACTTGACATTTATTTTCCCATCACAATTGAAATGCTTTTGACAAAAACTGAAGTTAACAGATTGAAAACACAAAGAAAAAAATCCACCAAAAAAGAGGCTAACATGACTAATTAGGAAACATAAGAATTTCCCAAAATTTCTATTTGTGTGTCCTGATACTTCTTGTTTTCTTCAAAATTCATGATTTGTTTCTATGGAAAGTTATTAAACAAATTATCATAAATAAGCTTGTATATAGTCAAAAAACATCTATCCATAACAGGAAAATATTTAAATTTTAAGCGTGCATAAGGGCAAATTATGAAATAAACTTTCTTCAAGTTTTTTTTAACAATAATATTATGTAGAGCTCAAGATACTAGTTACAAAGGCATCCACACCATTATCACAACATCCAAAGCACTTTTGAATTTTGGTTTCAAAAATCAACCTACGAATATTAGTAATTTGAGTTTTCTCTTTGTCTTCATTAGTGTGACTAAGGGTTTATCAATTTTATTTCTTTTTTCAAAGAACCAACTTCTTGTTTTTTCAATTCTTTGAATTGTTTCTTTTGTTTTGATTTCACTGATTTCAGCTCTGATTTTAATTATTACCTGTCTTCTACTGCTTTTGGTGTTGGTTTGTTCTTTTTTCTAAGGCTTTGAGATGTAATGTTAGGTCATTTATACATTGACTTTCTATTCTGTTAATGAATGAGCTTAATGCAATGAACTTTCCTCTCAGCACTGCCTTCAGGTGTCCCAGAGATTTCAATGTGTTATATCGGTGTTCTTGTAAAAGAAATTAGGAAAACTACCCCACTCACAATAGCCTCAAGAAAAGAAGTACTTGCGAATTAATCTAACAAAAGAGGTGAAAGAGCTCTACAATGAAAATGACATTACACTAAAAAAAGAAACTGATGAAGACCTTAGAAGATGGAAAGATCTCCCATGTTCTTGGATAAGCAGAATTAATATTGTCAAAATGGTCATACCACAAAAAGCCTTATGTAGAATTAATACAATTCCTATTAAAATCCCAATGACATTCTTCATAGAAATAGAAAAAGCACTCATGAAATTCCCTTGGAAAAATAAGAGACCCAGAATAGCCAAAGCAATCCTTAGCAAGATGAATACAGGAGGTATCATAATATTAGACCTCATTATACTACAGAGCAACAGTAAGAAAAATGGCATGGTATTGGCAGACACATAGACCAATGGAACAGAATAGAAGACACAGGGACAAATCCACATAAATACAATCATCTCACACTAGACAAAGACACCAAAAACATTCCTTGGAGAAAAGATATCCTCTTCAACAAATGGTGCTGGGAAAAATGGAATTCCTTGTTTCAAAATGAAATTAAACCCCTATCTCTCACTCTGAAAAAAACTCAACTCAAAGTGGATCAAAGACAAGTACTAGAACATAGACCCTGTGCCTAAGAGAAGAAAAAATAGGCCCAAATCTTCACCACGTTGGCTCAGGACTTGATTTCCTTAACACAACTGCTAAAGCACAAGAAGTAAAATCAAGAATCAATAAATGGGATGGATTCAAACTAAAAAACTGCTTCTCACCAAAAGAAAAATAGCATGAAGAGAGAGCCTACAGAATGGGAGAAAATCTTTACCACATGCACCTCAGATAGACACTAATCTCCAGGATATATAAAGAACTCAAAAAACTTAACAACAACAACAACGAAAAAACCCAATCAATAAATGGGCTAAGGAACTGAACAGACACTTGACAAAAGAAGGAATACAATCAATCAACAAATTTATTAAAAAATGTTCAACATCTCTAGCAATTACAGAAATGCAAATCAAAACTACCCTGAGATTTCATTCATCTCACTCCAGTCAGAATGGCAATTATCAAAAATACAAGCAACAATAAATGTTGATGAGGATGTGGGGAAAAAACACACTCATACACTGCTGGTGGGACTGCAAATTGGTGCAATCATTATGGAAAGCAGTATTCCTTAGAAATCTCGGCATTGAACCACAATTTGACCCAACTATCCCACTCCTTTGATTTACTCCTGAAGGACTTAAAATCAGAATACTGCAGTGATGCAGCCACATCAATATTTATAGCAGCTCAATTCACAATAGTTAAACTATGGATCCAACCTAAATGCCCTTCAATAGATGAATGGATAAAGAAACTGTGGTATACATACACAGTGGAATATTACTCAGCCATAAAGAAGAACGGAATTATGGCACTTGCAGGTAAATGGATGGAGTTGGAGAATATCATAGAGTGAAATAAGCCAATCCCCAAAAACCAAAGGCTGAATGTTTTCTCTGTTAAATGGGTGCTAATTCACAGTAGAGGGGGCGACTAGGGAAGACTAGAGGTACTTTGTATTAGGCAGAGGGGAGTGAAGGGAGGGAGGGGTCATAGGGATAGGAAGGATAATAGACTGAATAGGATATTTTTACCCTATGTGTATATATGATTACATGACTGAAGTGATTCTACATCTTATACAACCAGAAGAATGAGAAGTTATACTGCATATATGTATATGTCAAAAGGCATTCTATTGTCTTGCATAACTAATTAGAACAAAAAAATTCAATTTACTTCTTACATTTTGGGGCAATGGGATGAACTTAGGCCCAAATTGTGAGCACCTTGTAATATTATGTTAATATTTACTGACAAAGTTTATAGATTCAAAATAGCAATTCAACTTTGAAGAAGTTAACAGAATATCCCTATTTCAACCTGAAATAATTCTTGAGTGGTGTTTAATCAGTATTTTATTTGACTCCTGAAGAGTTATTAAAACTAACAGAACAATATTGGCATGTGTTTGAGGAAAAGTATCACCCATATTTTGAAAAGCTTGACATAAAAATTGTTAAAGAAATCCATATGTATGCATTATCACAAGTATTTTCAACTTTATGGTTTCACTTGAAAGAAAAGAATAAATCAAATTATAGATTTAGAAAGCTACAACTCCTTTGACATATAATTTTAAAACAAAAGTTAAATTGTGGTTATTGGCAAGAAAGACATTATAGTCTAATGGAGAAAAAAGTGAAATCTACATTCCTTATATTTAATATTATCTGTGTTTATTAAGAATTGGAAGAGCTCACCTTTAAGTTGTCTTGTCAAAAATTACTTGTATTTATTTCAAGTTTAAACACCTGATATAAAACATTGAGAGAATATCAAAACATTTTTTAAATTTAAAATTAAAAATATTTTTAAAAATTAAAAATCCAAAAATTTATTCGATTGTTTTATACCTATTCAATATTTTACCTAAAACCTTGTATTTTATTTTTCTTGTCATTGAGAAAAAAATAAATGTAATTTTTTTCCAATAAGCCCTATATAACTATCCCCAAATGGTATAAAAATAATTGGAGTACACTATGTATATGACCCTGCCATCTATCAATATCACAGTCAAAAAACATATTCTCTTGGCCTGGTCAATCTGATCTACCCATAGTGGCAATATTATGGTCCTTGGTTTCCAGAATGCCTTAGCAACCAATCTATTAGAAACCAATAGCAAAAGATCTATTAACATCAAGGTTCTGTTCCTTCCATGCATAACCTGGTGACTGAATGTGGAACTAAGGAATCTCCCATTCAGTTCAATGTTCTCTTAAATTGTATCAGAATGGAAAATGTAAGCCACCTTTTCAACTTGAGGTGTATGTGTGTGGCTATCACGGAATGGGATAGTAGAAAATATCCTAGTCTCAACTCTTCTGTGCAGGGTGGCACTTAATCAAATCTTCTCATCTCAGGGTTGTTTCCCGTCTCTAACAGTAGAACATTTGTGCTCTCATTTCCTGGGGTTCCGGGTAATCTCGGGTTATCAAAATCAGCTCATTAGTCAGGCAGGTGAGATTTAGAGATTCCAGTTTAGAATTGTACCGCAGGACAACACACAAGAATAAGGCAAAGGGGAAGAAAACGAGGAGGAAACAGGAGGAAACTAAGGATTGTAAGAGGGAAGAGAGGAGCACAGACATTCCAGAAAAGTCACAGCAACAACCTCTCAATGAAAAAATATGAGGGCCATTGTTTTCAACTGGGCTCCTTCACTAGGCACTAACAGACTAGAGCAAACCAAAATGGAGTCACTGGTGCTAAATGTCACATAATCAAACTGAAACTTTAAGGAAGTAGATAGACTAGTTTTCAATTACAAAACAGGGGATGAACTGCTGGGCATGGTGATGGGTGCCTGTAATCCCAACAGTTTGGAAGGCTGAGGCAGGAAGATCGTGAGTTCAAAGCCAGCCTCAGTAACTTAGTGAGGCGCTAAACAACCCAGTGAGACCCAGTCTCTAAATAAAATACAAAATAGGGCTGGGGATGTGGCTCAGTGATTCAGAACGCCTCAGTTCCATCCCCAGAACTGCGCCCCTGCCAAAAAAAGAAAAAAGAAAAGAATAACCACAGTAGATTCTGATCTACAAGAGTCAGCATAGTAAAGAAGTTCTTTCGGCTTTAACCCTTACCAAAATAAAATAAATAAAGCATCTGATGTTAACCAACCGACTTTGCTGTTCCATTTTCTGTTCCCACCCGCTGTCTGTCTGCTGTTGTCTGTGACTCAAAGCCAATTAGACCTATAATTAAATTTGTTGCAGTTCTGCCTTGTAATAATCAGAACAATGCAAACTCTTTAGGGTTCAAGTTAAAACTCCAGTCAGATTTGTGGCCAATTTTGGGGGGCTTCCCAATATGCCTATCAGAAGCCATTTAAATTTACCAACCTACTCTATACAGATGTATAGCCGATTCTACCTTATTCCTCTATTTTCTTTCCTCAGTTTGTGTTATTAAAACAATGAAGATGCTTTGTTTTGTTTTCAACCTTTGAAAACCTTTCTTTAAATAAAATCTAAAGAAAAGTCCAATGAATGAACCAGAAAATTTACATATGACTTTGAAGCAAGTAAAAAGCTCCACGGAATTCCTTTACTAGAGACATTCCAACTGTTAGCTATGTTGTTTTGTGTTCTTTTTTACACTATGTTATTTATTCATTCAAGTGTTCTGTGTAAGTCAGTGCCTTTTTAAGACTAATGAGCATTATATGGATCACCTAGGGATATTGTTAAATATTGATTCTGATGGAGTGGTTCTGCAGTGAGACCAGTTCTGTACTTCTAACAAGCTCCCAGTTGATGCCGCAGCTGTTAGACCTGGGAACACACGTTCTGTAGCAAGGTGCAGAGGCTAAACTTTGCAGCAGATAAAAGAAAGTGTAAATTTTTACCTGCTGCTATGAAAGAACTAAAAAATTAAAATAATCAGTAGGATTCATCAACTCTAAAGCTTATTACCTAATTAAATAGCTCCTTCACTCAGAACTCAGTAAATGCAGGACAGTCCACAGATTTTCTAAATCTTAATTTCCCCGTAGGTTCAGATTTTTTTTTACTCCATGATTCTAAACACAAACTCAGGTAGATCTAATTACAGGTTTAAAATAGTTGCGAGAAGTCAAGAAAGTCATAGAATTCGGAGATGCCTCAAGTTAGATCCAGGCCGTGCACCGGGTGGGAATTGTGAAGGCTCACAGTCTCTCCAGGGCATTACTGGGGAAAAGGACTGTAAACTTGACATCTCTCCCTCATATTCTGTTGTGCTATAATCTTGGGTACATTTGCTGTGGTCACAAGGAAAAGGAAAAAATGTCCAGTTTGACAACACGGCACAAACAAATCATACGCAAAAGTCTACAAGGGTTAAGCAGTTAATGTAATTAAGAGAAGTTGTCCCCAGGACAAGAAGGTCCTGACAGGGAGTGTGACAAAGGTTCTACTTACTGCTGAACTCAAGAAAATTCTGCAGTATAGAACCACAGACATGTGGTTGATTGCACAGACATGGATATTCAGATTTTCCAGGAGAAGAAGAGATTCAAATTTTAAAAATATGAATCTCTCATAAAATAACAGTGTGTGGTGGGTAATGGGGCCTGGGAGTGTTCCTCCAGATTGCAAACCATGGAAGGACTGGATTTCCAGGGCATCTGTGATGATTTTCAACAAAATCCTGAAGCCCTAAGTGTATTTTTTTAGATGACCTACAGAAATTACACCGCATTCTCCAGTAATTTAGTCAACAGTCTTTCTTTTGACAGTTCTTGCTTGTGATAAGGTCCTTGAAGTTCATCACAGGTTGTAATTACTTCAAGTGTAGACTGTTCTGAAAAGAGACTGCCTGTTGTCCAAGAAACACCCTATGGATTCACGTGGCTACTGGTTAGCATCATGTTCTTTTATGATTAAAAGGAGAGCAATTATTTGTTATTCATGAAGGCTTCGTGGCACTTGTTTCAAAGTGGCAGCTGAATGTAAGGGTGACTGAACATTTCCAAAGTGTCTGCATGGTAGAGGAAGAAAATGTTATTGAATCATGTGCACTGAGGTCTCTCCTTTTTCACAGAAACATACACATCTCTGCTTTATCTTTTACTCCATCACCAAATTCAAGATTCTCATGAAATACAGAAAAAACAAATTAACTGATACTGACCCTATCAAAGGCACACTCTTCCTCTTCTAGTTAAAATCTGGGGGTTTAGAGTGACTCTGGTGCCAATAAAATATTAAATTAATTCTGCTAAAATTTCACTTAACTCATTTAACAAACTCTTGGGTCACGATTACTAAACAGCTATCTGAAAATTTAAAAACCATCCTAATATATTCTTTAATTGACCCACAAGCACAATAATTTGTTTCACTAACTTGTTTTCACTTTCTAAGTTGTCAGAGTAAATTGAAAAAAAAAATCAATTTTGAATGGCCACAGATGTACAGATGTTATGGGTTTTTCTTACAAGGAAGAACCTGGTGACTAAAGTTATTGTGGATCCAGGTTATTAAGCAGAAGGTTTATTTTTCCGGGCCATAAGATCAGAGTTAATAAGACACTTACCAGTAATCATATAAAGAACAGAATGTGCATTGGACAATAAGGATTCTTTGACAAAATAAAGCTCTCTAATAATCTCTATTTGAAAGTTTTTAATGAAAAAGAAATAATAATAAATTCATCCATTATAGAAATATTTGTGTAATATCACCATTATAGAAATTCATCCATTATAGAAATATTTAGGTAATATCACCTTGGGTTGTTTTCACATTCATGATACAATCATGCCTCTAGACCATCCTCTGTGTAAATGAAAATGAATATAGGTGAGATATAAAGAACTTCATCTAGATCAGCCGAACTAACCACTCACCCTTACTCATGTGAATTAATAAGTAATTGTTGGTTTCAGCTTTCAAGTTTTGGCTGATACTGACACATTTGGTTTTCATAATTTTTATTTTTCTGCTATGATGAAATTCACACATTAACTTCTTATCTGAACAAGTGAGCACAAATTAGTGTCCAAGCCACTGTCTGTACCCATTATTCCAGCTTTATATCTAAAAAATATGTATCAGAGATTTGTAGGTAAGTCAGTGTGGGTGCACTGTACTCTGGTCTCAGGACATGGGGAAATTCCTGTAGAAGCAACAACTGTTCTTTCATGTTTGAAATGTCTTCTTTTCTGTTATTATAGAAGTGATGCACACATTATAAATTGATTCTAAGAATTAAAGTACATAAAGCAGAAATTGAAAAAAAAAGAAATCCACAATTTATGAATCATAACAACCTGCCTTACTATGTTTTTAAGTAGATAAAAATAGATTGATCAAATCCATAGAGTGAAAGGCCTATGTTTTGATTTTTTGTTTTGTTTTGTTGTGTGAGTTCAGTAGTTTTTCTTGCTGCACTCATTTTGTCCCCTGCCCCAACCCATGGCAAGCGCTAATGTGCTCTCCATTTCTAAAATGTTGTGATCTTATAACTGCAGCATTGATAGCATATGTCATGCTAAGTTTCTGGGATTGGTTTATCACATTCAGTGTAATTCTCTGGAGATGTATCCAAGTCATTGCATATTAATTTTTTTATTGCTGAATATTATTCCATTACAAGGATATACCAGAGTTTAACCATCAACAGAGCCACTTTGAGCATTTTTAGACAGGTTTCATGTGAAGGTAACTTTTTTCATTTCTTTGGAGTAAATGCCCAAGGTCATAATTACTGGTACTATGGTAGTCGCATGCTTAGTTCTCACGAAGCTAACAGAATAGGTTCCATGGTGGCTTCCTATTCCTTCACATCCAGGGGCAGCATTTGATGCCTCTGTTTTCACTTTATTCATTCTTATAAGTAGATTATGATATTTCATTGTGGTTTTAATTTTAATTTCGATAACAGTTAATGCTAAATATTTTCTCATGGGTCTATTTGCCATATGTACACACT
This sequence comes from Sciurus carolinensis, assembly GCF_902686445.1. Lineage (NCBI taxonomy): Eukaryota > Metazoa > Chordata > Mammalia > Rodentia > Sciuridae > Sciurus > Sciurus carolinensis. Next base: position 83,937,928 of record NC_062215.1, read on the forward strand.
CCTTGGTGAAATGCTTCGTCATGTCTTTTGCCCAAGGGAATTGTTTTTTTTGTTTTGTTTCGTTTTATTTTTTTTTTGTCTTTGAAGTTAGAGAATTCTAAATATATACTAGAGACTAGTGCCTCTTTAGATATGTGGTTTGCAAATACCTTTTCCAACTTACTTTCTTTTCTTTTTTTAATGAAGTCCAGTTTGTCATTTATTCTTTTGTGGATCATGTTTTCACCCTAAGTACTGAATATTTTTTTTTCTCTAAATGCTTTATAGTTATGTGCTTTCTAAGTTCATGGTCCATTTTGAGCTAATTTTTATAAAAAGTGAGAAATTTAGAGGATTCTGTTTTGTTTATAGATATTCAAGCACCATTCAAAAGCCTACCTTTCCTGAACTGAATTACTTTTCCCCCTTATAAAACATCAGTGGCATATTCATGTAGTTGTTTTTAGGATTTTAAACTATTTAGGTTTTTGATCTATGGGTCTAATTATTCTACCAATAACATACCATTCTAATTTTTGTAGCTATGTGGGATAATTTCAATCAGGTAAGATGATGCCCTCACATTTTATTCTTTTTTTTCAATATTGTTTTAGGTAATCCAGGAATATGCCTTTCTGTATGAATTTTAGAATATACTTGTCTATGTATCAAACAAAACAATATCTAGAGGATAATTGACACCTTTACTCTTTGAGTCTTTCCATCCATAAGTATAGAATTTACCTCCATTTGTTTACTTTTATTTATGATTTCTTTCATCAGCATTTTGCAATTTTCAGCATGTATACTCTTCACATGTTTTCATAAGTATACATCTATATGTTTCATTTTCTTTGAAGCAATTTAAATGGCCTGGTGGTTTTTATTTTGATTTGTACATGTTCACCATTAGTGTATAGAAATTGATTTTGTGTGTGAATCTTGCATTCTATCATTTTGTTGAACTTACCTATTCAAGTTTCTTTTTAGACTATTTAAGATTTTCTGTGTAAGCAATCATGTAGTTTGTAAATAAGGACCGTTTTACTTCTCCAATTTATATGCCTTCTCCTTCTGTCTGTCCTTATTTATTTATTTATTTAACTGTGTCTTACAGTAGTGTCTAGAACTTCCAATACTATACTGAAAAAAAAAAGTGGCAAGAATTCATATGCTTGCTTATTTACCAATCTCAGAGGGAAAGGACTGCATCTTTCATCATTGTGTATGGTGTTAGTTTAGGCTTTTTCTACAGGCTCTTGACCAACTTGAGAGAATTACTCTCTGCTAGTTTAGGTGTTGAATGTCCCCACAGGTCCATGGATTAAAGCCTGGTCCCCAGGGTGGTGCTCCTGGGAGGTGCTGTGGGACTCTAGAAGGAATAGTCTTGTGGAGATCCTTTGGTCACTGGGCGTATGCCTCTGAAGGGGCTGTGGAACCCTACTTCCTTCCTCTTTCGTTCTTTTTCTTGCTGACCAAGATGAGAGCCTCTTGCTCTGCCACTCTCTCCTATCATCGCTGTTCAACGCCCCACCAGAGGTCTAAAAGCTAAGGCTCCACATAATTATAGGCAGGGGCCCCTAAAACCAAAACCAAAAATCAACCTTTTTCTCTTTATAAGTTAATGATAATGTCATCAGAGATTGGTATTTTGTTATGGTGATGGAAAAGCTACCTACCAATACACTTTAATCTTAACTTCTGGAGAATATTTGCAACATATACTGAATAAAATCTAATGAAATCTAATGAATATTAGATTTTGTTCATTTATTTTCTGCATCAATTGATATGCTCACATGGTTTTTCTTCTCTAACTTGTTGATATGGTAGATTATAGTAATTGATTTTCAAATGCTCACCTAGATATTCATGTCTGGAATAATTATCACATGGTCATACTGCATAATTATCCATTTTCATTCACTTTGCTAATATTTTGTGGAATATATTTAAAGTCTAAGTTCTTGAGACATATTGATCTATATAACTTTATTTTCTAAACTGTCTTTGTCTGATTTGGTATAAGAGTAATACTAGCCTTACAAAATGAGTTGAGTACTAGCAGTACTTTTACTTGCCTAAATTTAGATGTTATACAATTATCCATCAACAATAGAAAGAAAACAGAGATATGTATAGTGTAGCAATTTATAAAATGCAATACTATAGACCAATGGAATTAAATAAACCACAGTTATACTTCAAAATATATGTGAATCTCACCAACATTATTTGTTAAATCAATCAGACACAAAGAATATATTCCATAGGATGCTATCTATTTAAAGAGGAGAGGGAAAATTAATCTATGATGGTAGAAGTCAGTGTGTAATGGTTATCTTTTTGAGGAGTAACCTCTAAAAACAGACATTAAGGATGTCTTTCTGAGGTCCTTTCCCTGTATGCAGATGGGTACACATCTACAGTTTGTTGTATACTTACCTACCTTTTTCTGGATGATTGCTATAGCTTGATTAAAATTCTCTGGTAAGCAGATGCTGATTCATAACAGCAGTTGGCGGGGGGGGTGCTAGGGAAGAATAGAGAAACTGAACTGGGCAGAGGAGAGGGAATGGGGGATGGGAAGAATGGTGGAATGAGATAGACATTATTACCCTATATACATGTATGATTTCATGACTCGTATGACTCTGCACCATGTACAGCCAAAGGAATGAGAAGTTGTGCTCCATTTGTTTGCAATGTGTCAAAATGCATTCTGCTGTCATGCATAACTAATTAAACAAATTAGAAAAACTAAAAACAATATCTATCCCCCCCATCACCAGCCCCATGAGGAGGTCCTTATTCACACACACACACACACACACACACACACACACACACTCTTTACTTCATATGTGAACCTATAGGGAGCAGCACATACAATTTAATTCTCATATAAACATAAAGATGAAAAGAGTTGTTTTATAGTGTGTTTGATGAAGAACATGAATTTCATTGCTTTCAAAGAAGAGCCAACATCTATTTTTATTTCCTTTTAGGCCTTTGGGTTTCACTGGTATCTAGTGTACAATCCCCATGAAAAGTTTGAGAGCCATCATATTATTAGCAGAGAGGAAATAGATCAATTGGCACTTCTGCCAGCTACTTTTCATTTCATGCGCATTTTTCCAAGCCTACTTTGTTCTTAAAGCTAGGGATATTACACAGTATTCTTTATAACAATACCTAGCTAATTAAAAATAATTTAGCCTGATAGCATCTGTGATTACAATATCCTTCCTTTAGTGTTCTGTACTTAAGAATGATAACTGAATAGAAATTTATTAAATACACATTAGGTAATGAAATCCATGATTAGGAAAGTACATCAAGAACCTGATAAAATCCTGGCTTCAAAACAATAGGCAGAAATGGGAGATTCCATTTCTGGTCAGGGTACCAACTCTTATATCAAAAAAATACACAATTCACTGGAAACTATTTCCACCCAAGAGATTTAAAGTTCTTAAGACTTGGTATGCTTAGAAAAACTCCTAGCCCTTCTAAATGCCTCTGATGATTCACAAAACAAAACACTGCAAGAAGACCAAGAAAAAGAAAAAAAAACAATCACTGAGGACTCAGAGGAACAGGAAAACTTCTTTGAACAAAATCAATTTTCCCCAACTGCAGTGTATAGTCACTATCAAGTTACCCTCACAAAAAAACAGAGTTCCTATTGATCCACCCACCTCATCACCCTGACTCTCCACTTCTCCACTTTGTTATTTTACAATATTCTTGAGATGTTTTTTTTTTAAAAAAATTAAGTTACAGCATGATACCTCACCTTTTTACACTGACAGCATACAAACTGTGAAGTTTTAAACAGATTAATTCATTGGTTCTCAAACTTGAGCATCCGGAAGAGGGCATTAAACTAATCTACAGGGTCATTAATATATGTAGATCCTCAGAACCCAATCCCAGGAAATTGTGATGGGCCCTGGATTCTGCATTTAACATTTATCCCAGATGATTCTGATGCACAAGACCAGAGAAGAGAGTGAGACAGAGACTGAGGGAGGCAGAAAGACAGAAAATGATGGAGGACAGGGGAAGTGGGGGAGGGGAGCAGAAAGGAAAGGCCAGGTTGATTAAATGGAAATTCCAAAACTGAAGAGCACTTTTGAAAAAAAAAAAAAAATTAAGCCTGTTAGTTTTGGATACGTTATCAATCACAATGGAATATAAATACAGCTACAATGGATCAGTAATGAGGCCTAACTTATAGAAGTTGGATATCAGTAAATATTGTATATTGCCCTCATTTATTCATTCATTCATTCAATAACTACTTATTAAATATTTACACACCAGGAAAGACAACCTGGAGGACGTAATGGTAAAATAGTCCAAAAATCTGGCAGCATAAGAGAAACCAGGAAAATAATGATGCATGCTTATGCTAAATTGCACTATGTGGTCCCCCTTTTGAGGATGAAGCTAATCAATATTAGGACCATTTTTCTTCCATCAAAGTCAAAGTTGTATCCAGTACTAAGGATAGTACTAACTTTAGTCTTCCCCACCTTAGAGTGACCTTCCTCCCTTTCAGAAGAGCAAACCCTCTCCAAAAAGAGGGCAGTATTGATTTTCCCTCTCTTTTGAGAATTTGATATTGGGGTTTGGGGTACCCCTGTAAGTGTTCTTCCTGTGCTTCCTAGAGTCCTTCATTTACTCAGTTCCCTGAAATACCAGTGGAGGACACACACATCAACAAAATCTTGTTCCTACACTTCTAGTATCAGGTACTATTTGTCCTGTAATCATTGCTAGGTATAAGGTTAACCTGGCCAGGAACCAGAAGAGGAGCCAGTGTGGTTGCCCAAGGTTTTGTTGATATAAAGGTAGAGAAATGCGATTTTCTGTTTTTCATTATTTTTAGTTTGGTTGTTACCCTGTTGGTATAGGTTTTGTTAAATAGAAAAACAATTATAAAACAGCAAAACCACAAATAATCCTCTTAATCTTTGCACTAGTCAAATGAATACACGCATATGGGTTTGCATATATATTTATATGTAAATTTTAACAACTGAATGTCAGTGTTCATATTCATTTGAAAGGTATTTTTCTCACTTACCAATGAGTCATAACATGTTTCCTTTTCAGAGGAATTACAGAGCTATCATCAATTATAAGATTGCATTGGATCTATTGTATGGATTTAACATATTTTACTGAATCAGTTCTTTGAAGTTCAATATCTGGGACTGTTTATAATGTTCCCTAATATAAACAGTCCCACATCTTTTGACTACATTTTGGGATGAACACATTGGTACCTACATCTTTGTAAGTCTGTTCATTCATTTCTTCAGGTTATATTCCTAAAAGTACAACTGCTGAACCAAGCAATAAACTTTAAAAAATTCAGTTTTGATATTAACACTGTAGGAAAAGCAAGCCACTTCAGCATAGCAGATTTGGCCAAAATAAAGGGTCAGAGAAGTGTCATGAAGCATGTTCTCAGTTTAAACAAAGTTTTTATTGCAGTCTGTCCAAATGTAGGAATTTTTCTGATTTCAAATATAAGCATTCTTCCCCAGAGGAGTCATTATTATTAATAATTGGAGTTTGATTAGTCATCTTGTATATAAATATGTAATTATAATAGCAGTAGCAACCATCTGCTTCACATCACACTTTTTTTAATCCTATCCTTAAATTACTTCTATTGCTCACTGTCATTGCCACAGATGAAAGGAAGTAGAAAAAGTCTGTGTAGACCTAATGCAGAAGACTTCTGGATGAATAGAAGTCCAAAGAAGAAAAAAAAAATCAATACACTTGGCAGAGAGCAAAGTGCATACCACCCAAGAATCGACCCAGATTGCTGTATATTGTTTCTGAGAGTGGTACCTTCCATCTCTCCCAACCTGCATGTACAGAGGACACTGCTGAGTCACTCTGTGAGTTGAAATCTCCCTATTATGGGATGCAGTTGCTATGGGGACAGGAGCAGCAATTAAGAAGGGTATTAGAAGCAGTGTATTTCTGAGAAAAATCTGAATCCTATGTATTTTGCATCAATTTATTTTTAAGCTAGTTTTGGCAATTCTATACGTTCTTTCACAATGCTAGAATATATCACAAGGCTAATAAAATAAAGCTAAAGGTCTCTATCACCACTAAATTTCCTTGTGTCTTCTGGGATGTGACTAGAAATTGGGAAAGATAAAAGGAACCATGGCTTCCTGGCTATGACTCTCCTAAGACAACATGATAAACAGGACTGGGAAGCAGTTTACAACCAATGTAAGGGCAGGATTACAATGACTGGTTTTTCATCTTTTTCCCACAGCCCACCTGAAAATGCCTGTCTGAGTAAGCTCAAAGCTACCAGGAGAATTTACTGTTTGTTCCAATGTCTGGTAATAGGTCAGTAGGCCCTTGAGTCCCCTCTCAGGGCCATTACTTTAGGAAGTTTGCAATTATAAATCTTGTCTTGACCCTTTGAGACATAAATCTTCTTACTGCCCAGAACTGTCTCCTCAAGGACCTGAGAGCCATCTCTTTGAAATGAAAACAGTTGAGGAGATAGCTCTCATTCCCAGGACCTGCGGGTTAAAAAGGGTCTAACTTTGGGAACAACTTACTCGATCTTGCTTCTCTACCTCACAGCATAAAGATGCAAGAAGTTTGTTCCTCAGATGAGCACTAGTTAGCAAACCCAGATGGCCTAGTCACCTAGACAGATGGCTCCTTGGCACCCTCCATGTCTTTCCTCTAGCACACCACATAGTGTAAAGTTTCCTGCCTTTCAGCAAAAGAGTATTTGTCATGCCTCCACTCTATTGCAACAGTGATTGCTGAATTAAATATGACTGTTCTGCCATGTATGGATCTGGCTTTATCTTTCACAATCCTCATCTTTGATGCTGTGACAACTTCCAGGTCCTATGAATCCTGATCTACAACACTAAGCACCCTTTGTGATTTTGACTAACGGGATTCTTGTCCTGTCCATTCTGAATACAACTCATCATTGGATACTTATTGTTTTTCTTACCTGGTGAACCTCCAAAGTTCAGCCTCTCTGACCTTGAAATATGCCTGCTGAGCCCTGTAATGAATTGGGAGCAAAGAATAGGCTATGTGAGCCTTTTAAGTAGACAAGAGGGGACACATGAAGCACTGAAATAGATGTGAAATTCATCTTTCATTTACAACCTACATCATTTTATTCTTATTCTATATCAGACTCTTTTTTAGTTTTGGGAAAATGATTCTTTCATTCAAAGTTGTCCATACTACAGTCACCAACTGCCAGATTTAAAGCAGTTATAGATTGATGTAGTTCCATTTGTCTATTTTTACTTGTGTCACCTGTGTTTGGGGATCTTGTCCAAAAAAAAGAAAAAAAAAAAAAAAGAAGAAAGAAAAAAACCTTGTCCATTCCAATGTCTTGAAACATTACATGTATTTTGGTAGTTTTATAGTTCCAGGTTTTATATTTATGTATTAGCTTTAAATAAATTTAATTAAAAACAATTATAGTGTTTCTCTTACACAAAATAATGCATCATCCCTGTTTATTTCTATTGGTTTTAGAAAACAAAATAAAGGGAAAGTTGTAGGTGTGCTGTGAAAGAGAAACTCCAAGGAGATAAGTGTTCAATTTTGTTGTCAACTCTATTTTATTGTCCAGGGATCTACCTTGTAACAGAGCAATGTTGCATTTCCTTTCTTCTAATCCTCTAACAAAACTTAGACTTCTTAAAGGAAGCAAATGGTCTTCTGACTTAGCAAAAAAAAAAAAAAAATGCTCACACAGATATACAAAATCTCTCGCAGTTAAGCTACCTCTCTTTTTGATTTAGCATTTTCTTAGCAACTAGGAGATATTGCCAGCATCATATCTTTATTACTCTTGGTTAAATATTATTATTAAGGAAACATTATTTATTTACCAAGTTGTAATGTGCCAAAAATGAACATACAAAATCAGATTGAAAGGCAGATATGGATTTTAGATTTCCAGATTAATGCAAAACCTCTTGCCTTTCTACTTCTTTCTATTCCCTTCCATATTTGACTAACTGACAACTACTTGGTGAGAAACTACTCTGTTCCTACAAGAATCTCAGCAGTAATAAGGGACCAGATATTTACACCATTACTGAAAAACAAGACTGGGCCAATGTGGTACTTAAAATCCAGTTGGTGAAAGTTGATACTTATATGTATAAAAGCAATTAGAAAACAAACAATATATATGAAGTAAAAACACTTTTTGTATTTCACCTTTCACTTTTGTATTTCTTACTGTAAGTAAAATGGTCTAGCTTATATCCCTGTAGGAAAAGGAAAATATATAAAGGTAAATATTATTTAAAGGAAGTCATGACTCAATCGGAGAAAGGATAACATATTTGTGACTAAATTCAGCATTTGCAAATTAAATTGCAAAATTGCCAGAGAATACACAGTAAAGAGGTAGGTCAACCATATGGACAAGAATTCATCAACAAGGATCCTGGAGAAAATGAGATTGCATGTACTTACTGAATACCACTTCACAACTCCCGTGCCCCAAAGAAATATGACACTTAGTAAAGGATTTGCATTTCTCAAGTACCATAAGTTTATATAAGAATTTCATATGACAGAAATATATGCACATGTATTTCAAAACTGTTTTAATTGATAATGCTACCCTGGTATTTTGGAGCATATAAAATGTTAGAGAAGAATCAATCTAGGACAGCACAGGTCAATGGAAGATTGATATTGTGCCTCAGGCCATTGGTCTTCCTTAGGACCTTTCTGCACATGCTGCCTTTATCTGGGTGCACCTTAAATAAGACACAAAATATAGACTAACTTTACTTTAACAACCTGAACCTCTTCAGAGAAAGATGTCTAAATACTTTGCAAACCTGTAGTAATGAACAGAGTAAAATCAGTAATAACAGACTCAAGGAGATTAGAAACCTCAGATTCTAGATATTCTACTACCTAGTATTCTTTAAACCAGGATAAGTAACTGCCTTAATCAAACTATGACTAAGAAAAAATTTTCCATATTTTCCATATATAATACAATTTCCTCTATTATTGCTAAAATTCTAATCTTGCATGTTGGTAAAACACTTCATCCTAATTGCCAAAAACCAATAATCAATATATGTATGTCTGTGTATGTATGCTTTTGAAATATTTGGAAAAGTCTATAAAAAGGACTCTAAAAATATTTTATTTTCTACTTACCCTAAATATTTTTTCAGTAGTCACATCACCAAAAGGCATACCACTTTCGAACCTTGTCACTATCCTAAGATTCCCACAGGTTAAAAGGTGATTTGAAACTGTAACTTTTAATGAGAAAATAATAAAATTAAAATTTATTTTATTTTAATGTCGCTTGCCCAAAAGAACATAATCCTTTAGAAACAAGGAACACTTGATTCCTTTTATCATTACTGGAAATTATAATATTGAATCCCACTGAGGAACAAAGTCTCAAATTCAAGCCATTAAGAAACGCAAGATAACTATGTTAAACATTCCCTGTAACATAGATGCAGGGCACAGTGGCAGCACAGCAAAGCTCTGGATGTTAGTTCAGAGTGGTGAAGAGCACTTCAATCTGACTGGCCAATTAACCCAGGCAGACTTGTTGACAGGGAGAGCCAGTGGTGGATCACCATCTCACTCCTGAAAGAATGGCAAAGGCAGATACTGTTTCCGTGCCGGTTTGGTTTGTTCAGTCTTCTCTGTCTCTGGTTTCCTCACTCTGGTTTGTTTTTGTCCTATGGCCATAATCACCTTCCTCACCCAGCTGTCATTCTCTCCTCCATTTCCAGGGAAAGCTCTGTTGGGCAGGAAGGTCCTTTGCTCTGTCCAACTATCATTTTTTACACTGTTTCCAAACACACTGCACAAGAGCCAGGAAATGTTTGTTCTTTCTCAACTTCTGGTTCAAATATCTGATCATTTGAAATACACTTTTCACCTCCCTGGCTAAAAGTTAAACTAGATGGATCGTCAAACCTAAGCACTAAAATATGGCATTGACTTTTATTTGAGGGTAAAGCCCCTCTTGTTTAACAGATACTCAGAATTTTAGACATCTAGTGCGTTTGAACAGCATTTTGGGCTTTAGATCTCACCCAATGATACATTTGCCAGAAAGGATGATCCAAACACTTTGATATGATGGAATAAAACAGTCTCTGGGATTTTTCAGAGAAAAGACCTCTGCCACAAGCACTGTTTTACCTCTCCCAAGAAAAATAAAGCACTTTGATTTTCTCTAACCACTGCTCATAGTTCATGGCTCCTTACACTTCACACTTCTTACACACTTATAGAAACACAGACATGATCTTTAATTTTCTTTTATGTGTCATCTCTTTCAACTTCTGCACCATTAAGAAGTACTTCTCAATTTGTTTTTTTTTTTCTTCTCCACCCTTTCATGCCTTTCCTCTTCCTCTAAACTGCACACAAAAAATAATATTAATTAAGAGGAGATTAAGTTAAGAAAATCTAAAAGTCATGAAATAAAATCAGGAAATGATTCCATTAATTTCCCAAATGCTTTGAGAAACTCACTGTAAAATCCTCACAAAATTACTTTTAAAGTTTTATATCCTCTTCTGGGAAAATCTTCGCTTCCTTTAAATCAGCATTCAAGATGAATTTCAAAGTTCTTTTTCATTCACTTTTTTTCTTTTATTTAATTACTAGAATTACAAGGGTTCTATTTTCTACACATTTTCATGGCAAATGTACACTATTTCAGATACATTAAGGCTAAATAGTTTTTTTGTGGACAAGCCTTAGGGGAAACATAACCACCATTTGTAACTGTTTCTGCAGGAAAATGAATTCTGGGTTCCAAACTACTGATTTACAAATGAACGTTTGGATAGCTACCCATTTGTAAGTGGCATACTTATTTTTTTCCCTATATTTTCTACATTCTAAGCTGTGAGTCTGACAAGGTCATCCTGTGCAGTGGTCCTAGGAAAATATTTTCTAATACAAGATGTGATCAATACTCCAGGTCTCCAATGGGTTTTACCTTGGAGAGATCTGAACTTCTTATTCTTAATTCTGACCTCTCACTCCCTCAAAAGAGCAGACCTAGACAATGTAGTATTGTGTCTATAAGGATCATTAGCTGTGGGCCTTAAAAATATATCCTCTTAGTTCTCTCATCTATAAAGTAAGAAAAGCAATCTGAAAGATTTTTGCAACAGTCAGAGGGGAATATGTAGAATCCCTAACAACATCCTATATTTAAATTAATGACTAAAAAGGGAGTTGTTATTAATGATTCAAAACATTGATTGGAATCAGAGAGACTCAGGATTAAAATCAAATTGATACAACAAAAAGGAAAGTACTAAGCCCTTATTCTCTTGACAACACTGGGCAAGGGCAATTGGGACGTACAAATGACAGGGTAGTGTAACCTGGTGGAGATTCTAAGCCTCAAATGGCAAACAGACAATATGAACCAACTGTGATCTTCAGGCAGATTTTGTTTGGTTCTTAAATATTGAAAACTTGGACTACTTGTTAACATGTAGAAATCAGAAATTTTGGTATGAAAATTCACATTTACTGTGTCTTAAAAAGTGTGCACTCATGTTTGATTCTGCATGGTGATAGACAGGTGGCACTGAAAAGCAGTTATCTTCTTCAGTGGACTGGCAGGCTTGTCTTTACCACATGTTCTACCTGCTCTGCTTCATTGATTGACCTGTTAAGCAACTGAGTTTGCAATCCTTGTTTTGGATAATGTGCTAAAGGCCATCCCTTATAGAGTCCTTCTCCACTTACTATTTTCATTATAGAGTTTAAAACTGTCTATTCTAGAAAGTCAAAATTAATCCATATCATAAGAAATCAACACCCAGATAGGCAATCATCAGATCATCAGTGTAGTAGGGCTATAAACTAGGCATGACAGGGTTATTTTTTTAAGATATATATACATATATATATATATATATAATTACTTAAGCTCTATACTATGAATAATGAAAATAGTAGTAATTATTATTTTCATATTAATGAAAAAATAGTAATTATTATTTTCATATTTTCATATTTATAGTGCCAGGGCCTATTCCAAACTCTTACCCATATTAATTCATTTAATCTTTGCAACAATTTTTGAGGCAGGTACTTTGTTTTCCTGTTTATCACAAAAAGAATCTGAGGTAATACTCCAAGAAATTAAGTATGCCTCAGGTCATAGAGTTGAAAAATAACAGCCAGGACTCAAACCAGGAAGTATATTCCCAGAATCTGTGCTAATAGCTATTACATAACACAGACTTTTCAATGTAGTCTGTCCTTTCCCTGATGATTTACAATATACTTAAATGTGTGAGTGTGTTGCATGTACACATATGCATATGTATGTATATATACACATATGTATACATGCATGCACATATATATACAAAATGTGTATACATGAATGAATCACATACCTCTATGTCCTCTACATATATAAGATTATGCTCCCTATTATTTTTCTGTTGATAAAAATACCTGTCAGTATTTTATCACTTTATTTTGGCTTTATAAAATGTTTTGATACATTTCTTGGCTATTCTCAAACAATTCTCAAACAAATTTTACAGGTTTGTCAGGTCTATAAAAAATCATATTGGGATTTGGGAGAGATTTTGTTTGTTTTGGGGGCTGGGAATCAAACCCAGGCCCCAATATGTACAAAGTGAGCAGCACTCTACCACTGAGCTACACACCCCAGTCCTAATCATCTTAATAATAAGAAATATTTCTATACAATCACAGGGTAGGCTGCTTGAAAGGATCTTTTTGTTGTCAAATTGACAGGCATGGTGATGAACTGGAAATGGGCAGTAAGAGAAAGACAACCTTGCGGGTGCACTGTTTTCAAATGATGCTCACCTCACATGCTCATGAATTGTGACCTCCACCTTCTGAAGCACTAGAACAGCTACTGAGTGGGAGCAGGGAAATCATCTGCTCAGCAGAATGAGCAATTGTTAATGCAGAAAAAATAGAAAAGCTCTTCAAAATGGAATATCTTGAGTTTTAATAGAAATGGTAGATGAAAACTTGCAGCCAAGTAAAGACCTCTACCAGAGAAAATCAGGAGAGGCTGAAAAAAGATGTGGGATGCAGGAGAGAGAAAAACAAATGTGCACTGACAGTTGCAGAAAGATTGCACCTTGACTGAGGTCTTTCAATGTGTCCTTCTAATAGCACCTTATGACAGGTTGGTGATGCTGTCCTCATGTTGTTGTGAGGAAGCCAAACTTAAGAAAAGTTAAGTAACTTTGCTGCATCCTCCCAATCAGGAAATGTTAAGATTAGAATCTGAACCCAGGTCCCTGAGTCCAGTGTCCAGGAATATTCTGCTTTATATATAATGAAGTTGGTTTCCTCCAGTCCAGGCCTTCTGCCCTGGTGTTTATGTGGATAGAGATGCTCCTTGTGGCACTTCTGACAGACACAGTTGTCACTTTAAGCAAAACGGAAAAACTCAAATTATAAGCTGTATCAGTCCATGTTTAGCTGTTCATTTAGGTGAAATATAATGGACAATTATTTAGAGCAATAATAATAATATTTGCTCTAAAAATATGTGGAAATGTTCTGTATAATAGAAAATAGTCATAGATTTAAAAATACACTAAAAATGTATGCTCTGAAAGGGACACTGTCAAGAGAATGGAAAGAATAACCAAAGACTGGGAGAAAATATTTGCAAATTACATATGCAGTCATGCATCTATTTAACAATAGTGATGCATTCTGAGAAATGTGTCAGGTGATTTCATCATTATGTGACTATGATTGAGTTTACTTACACAAGCTTAAATGATGTGTACTGCACACCTTGGCTACAGGGTGTACATACTTCTCCTAGCTATAGACTCTCACTGAATTCTATGGGCACTTGTCACACATGATATTTATGTATAAAAACATATATAAACATTTAAAGGTAATAAAAGATAAAAATGGTTTACCTGTACAGGATACTTGCAATGAGTGAATGGAGCATGCAGGACTGGAAGTTGCTCTGGATGAGTTAGTGAGTGAGTGAATGGGAAGGAGGTCTAGAACATTACTGTACAAACACTATGCACTTACCATATCATTTTTACTTTATAAAACTTTAAATTTTCTAACTTTTTGATTCTTTTGTATGAACACTTGTATTCAAACAAAAATATGTACAACTATATAAAAACCTTTTCTTTCTTTATATCTTATTCTGCATTCTTTTTCTATTTTATTTTATTTTTACATTGAAATGTATTACATAAAATTAAGCCACAAAACACGTTAGCCTAGATCTACACAGGATTGGAACCATCAATATCACTCTCTTCCACCTTTACATCTTGCCCTACTGGAAAGTCTTCAGGTTCAGTAACATAAATGGAGATGTTATCTCCTATAATGACAATGCCTATACCTCTGGAAAACCTCCTGAAAGACCTGCCTGAGACTGTTTTACAGTTAACTACTTTTTAATAAATAGGAGGATTATATTCTAAGAAATAATATAAAATATAAAATACTAATACATAAACAATAACATTATTATCAAGTATTACATACTATATATAATTGTATGTGTTATATATTTATATAACTGAAAGCATAGGCTTGTTTATACCATCATTACCACAAAAACCTGAGTAACTCATTGTACTATAATGTTATAAGATCCACAACCTCATTTGGTTTTAAGAATTTTTTAGCTCCATTATAATCTTGTGGGACCAGCATTGTATATGAAATCTACCATTGACCAAACTCATGTAACTCAACAAATGACTCTGAAAGACTTAAACCTGAAAAATGAAACATAAACTCATAGAAGTCAACAATGAGAAAAATGACCAGAATCTTTACCTAAAAAGATATACAGATAGATAATAAGTTTGTGAAAAGAAAATCAACATCATTAAGAAATTACAAATGAAAGCAACAAATACCACTATATGTCTAATAGAAGGTCCGAAATCTCAAAATAACTGACAATGTCAATACTGCTGGTGAATAATTTCCATTATCACTGTTCAGATTGTGTGAAATGGTATAGCCAAGTTGGATTTTTTTTTTCAGTTTTGTATAAAGTTAAATATAGTCTTACCATTTGCCTCATCAGTTATAATCCAAGGTATTTACCCAACTGATTTAAATTTATGTCTATGCAAAAACCTGAAATGAATGTTTCTAACAATTTTATTTATAACCAACCAAGATGTTCTTCAAAAGATGAATGGATAAATAAACGGATACATTCACAAAGAATATTACTCAGCCATAAGAAGGAATGAGTTATTAATTCATGATACAATGTGACTGAATCTTAAATGTATATTTCAAAGTGAAAGAAGCTTGTCTGAAGAGGTCACATACTGCATGATTCTATTCATGTGACATCTTAGAAAAAACAAAAATATAGGAACAGAAAACTGATCAAAGCTTGCAAGAGACTTGGGAAAGGGTACTATTGATGAGGTAGAGCACAGAGGATTTTCTTCAGGGTAGTAAAAGGATTCTACAGGATATTATAGTGGTGAATACATGACACTATGTGTCTGTCCAATTCACAGAAGTTTACAGAACAGTGTGTGAATCTTAATGTATGCAAATTAAAAATAAATAATAATTTGCTGATCTAAAGATGAAATGAATACTTTGATAAAAGAATCTAATTTATGATGTGTACTGAGCAATCTCATGAAGAAGGGTGAGTTAACGAAGTATTCACCCAAGTAACTTTGGAAATAACTGGGCAATTTATGACTAATAGCAAAAGTAAATTTACATAAGCATTGTACCAGAGTTGGTAAAGATGCTTCTCAAGAGGATGTAAGTCAACAGTTCTGAAACCTCTGTACATGTATGTACGCCTAGATAGGCCAAGTAAGGAAATGGGGGGCCAATGGGTGGAGCAGATTTCTCACTGTTGGAATGGGAGATTATAAGCAAGCAGAGAGGAAAGCTAAAAAGACAAATATGATACAATATTACAGTTGTAAAGAACAGTATGAAGTCATGTGTAAATTCTTAGTATAGACACATATGGATAGATGTAAAATAACTATACATATGTGTATACTCATAACACAGTATTCTCAGTTTCTGCCAGCTGGGAGGGCCTAGAAGCGGTGACCTCTTGTGGTAAAACAGCACACTCAGAACCAGGAATCAGGGTCTTTGGGGAAATAGTTGGTTCTAAGACAAGAGCAGGGAATATACAAGATAAGCCTGGAGCATCTTCTAATGTCAGAAAAGAAGAAACAGTTCTGAAACAGACATGACAAGGGGGTACCAAATGGACACAGGACTAACCTGACAGAGCTCCTGGTGGCTCAAAATAATGTAATATGAGCAATAAAATAAATAAAACAGTATTGAATTGTAATCCAATATTTAAAATAAGTATCCATGAGTTTATGGTAGTAGAAACAAATGATTAAATATATAATAAAATGGGGGAGTGGGGAAGAGACAAAATTCTGAATATAAAAATTTCAAATAATTCATAGATATATCCCTCCCTCAAGGGGATAGAAATAACTGCTCATCACATATTCATAGGCTATGCCTAGTAACTTGCTACCAAAGAATATGATGTGAGAAGCGGGTAGAAAAGCACATTTTCCAGAGGAAAAGCCTGAAAGGTGATCTTAGCCTGGTTAACATCGTCACCACTAATACCACATTGATAACACGTAGCGTGACTTGAATAGCAAATCACTTCTGAGGTTTTCCCAAATTCCAAATTTACTTATGAGAAAAACATCAGATAAACACAATTTATAAACAGTCTCTAAAATAACTGACCAGTACTTGTCAAAACTGTCAAAGCCATCACAAACAAGGAAAGCCTGAAAAACCATCACTGTTCAGAGGAGGCTTAAGAAATAATAATGACTAAATGTGTTGTGGTCTAATGGACAGGATCCGGTACAGAAAAGGACCTTAGAGAAGAACTAATAAATCAAATCAAGGGTGGAATTTAGTCAATAGCTATGTGCCCATGCTGATTCCATAGTTTTGACAAATGTACTACAGTGGAGTCAAATATTCACAATGGGAACTGTTGGGGTTTATGGAAATTGACTATGGTAACTTCTCTGCAAATATAACAATATTCTAAGGTTAAACATGTATTTAAAAATGGAAGATTACCTAGTAGTTCAGGACAACACTCTAACAAATTCTACTACCTCTTCCAGTTCGAGCATTCTGATCAGTTTCTTTGTATTTGTGCACTGTCACAGTTTGCCCTCAACCATGATGGATTTAATGAATATCACTGCTCTTCTTTTTTTTTTGCGGTGCTGGGGATTGAACCCAGGGCTTTGTGCTTGCAAGGCAAGCACTCAACCGACTGAGTTATCTCCCCAGCCCCTGCTCTTCTCTTGATCCATCAGGAGGACCTCCATGTGTCAGGTGGTCCAGATCTCATGGTGAGGTTGTTAGCATCTCCAGCATCCTAGCCAGTACACAGACCTCTTGGAGCACTTGCCTCCCTCTGTCTTTCCCTCTTTCTCTTTTCCCCTTCTGTTACAGCTAAACATCGAAGCTATCTTCTCTCACACTCAGTGTGTACCAACATCTATATATTGTTTCTAACCCTCCAATTTACAGAAAAGAAAACAGAGTGACCCATAGATGTTTAGATAATGTGTCAAAGGCAAGGTGGCTTAAAGCATAGATGTCTGATCAAAATTTAAATCATAGATGTCTGGCTCTCTGCAGCAGCAAGAATCATCTCACAGCATCTTTCTTAAATCATTCTAACTTCTCTCTGTATACCCTGATAAGTAATTGTAGCGTCTGAGTTTAAAAGAAATCTGATCATTTCACAGGGCTGGGAGGTGTATGGGAGAGATCAATTGGTAGAAGGAGGCAAGTAACCAAATCCTAAGTGAAGGTAACCTTCAAAAAAGCACAACCATGTTGTACAAAATCAGTCCCCTGGTGAACCAATGGGACCAAGTGAGAGTTCCTAAGCTTGTCTCCTCTCTTCATTTCTTTCTCCCACAAAGACAGCTCAAAAGAAACATCATTAAATGTGATTAGATCATTCAGCAAAATCTGTGTACACAGAAGGTGCTCAACACTGGAGACCCTCTTAAAAGAAGGAGTAAGGAAGTTCATTAAGAGTTTGGGCCTGTGCCAACCCGGGAACAGGATGGTGGGGAGTCCTGCCTCCTAACTGCACCAGTGCTCACCTGCTTAAAATCCTAAAAGCTCAAATGCTAAGTGAGAACTCATTCAGATGAAGCTTTAAATTGATGCCTTTAAAGAGATTGAATAAACTCTTTATGTTACAATCTGGCATGAGCTTTTAATATTAACTACTACATATTTTATGGACTGTATTTGTTGCCAAGCACTAAAACAAACATTAAGATGCTTTTGCCTCAACTGGTACTATGAATGCTTCCAAAACAGTGGTATAAAAAGCAGTATAAAACACATCATAATCATGGAAATCATCTGCATTAAACTCACATTTGCCTTGAAAGTGGCAGTTATTTTTCATCTACAAACAATTACATCTCAATTACTTATTCTCTGTTAGGGAACATTTCATCAAAAAATTCTCATTTAATTGACATAAGGATGCATTTTGTTTGGAGAGAAACATAATCACTAATTTGGACTAATTAAAGGAATAGGCATTCTGAATTAGTGAAAGGTTGATGTCTTTTGAAAAATATGCATCTTTATTAATTTTGTATACAGAAAGTAACACAAATTAAGCTACAGAGAGTATAGTACCAAAAGAAGGACCTATGAGAAAATTATAACCTAAAGATTAGGTAAGAGTAATGCATAATTTTCTACATTTTTCATAAAATGAAATCTGGAAGAAGTTTGTTTAATGAATAGTTTAAGGTACACCTGTATTATACTGTTTAAATTTTCAATTTGCTCAATAATTCTTTACTTTTTAACTATGCAGCTATAATAGGCAAATCTTTAACATTATATAGTCAGAATTACTTGAGTTCAGAAAATGAGATTTTCCTGTAGGGAGAGTAGTTTAGTTAAATCCTAACTGTATCAACTATTCTTGTGTTAGATGCAAAATGTGCATAAATTGTAAAAAGTCAGTAATATACTGAAACTAAAAAATAGAATTGAACCTTGAACTTTTTTGTTTATATGTTTCTGAAAGATTTTTTTAAAGCAGACATTTCAAAATGTGTGCTCTTAGAATTAAAAACGATAATATAAATAAGAGCCATCCCAAATGTATTTGGTTGCAATGGAATGATTTCCAGAAAATAAAGTACTCCAGGTGTTTTCATACCCAGTTGTTATCATTCCACCCTATTGTTGATTATCATATGTAGAAAGAAAGAGAAGACGTTTTCCCTACCTAGACCTTAGTAAATAGTTGTAAGAGGGTTTCAGATGAGAACATCTCTAATGTCCCTATACCCTCTCCACTTTGTGTTTATTGAGTGCCAACATTTCACCACAGGGCCTTAGGATACCCAAGCACCTTACTCAGGAATCAATGGCAGGGGTAAGTCATCATGATAGTAAGATGCAACTATCTTTGATATTACTTAAGAAAAACAGAAAGACTCAGCTCTATTATAGTACAATCTTGTACTAAGTGATATAAAATAAGAAAACAACCATTAACATAAAGATTTTATAGTATAAATGTAATATAGAAATGGCAATCCCACCTTATGCTGGATGATTATCCATTGCTATTTAATTGAAATTGCTTTTATCCTTTGGAATAAATATAGCTTATTCTAATACCTTTTGTAATAGAGAAGAGATAATTCAAACAGACTGCTCTGGTTTGGTTTCAGGGAATGGGGAAAGTCCAGGGAAGAAAATAGAAAAAACAATACTTGGTTTCCCTAGGTCTTACAGAATGTCTCAACAGTAGTCTCTGTGGGTAGACTGTGCGTAGTTCTGTCTAGACAGTAACATGCTTCTGACTCCTGACACTGGCATGCAGCATATAACATGCATCGCCCACTAATGTAAGGAGTGATGTGGGTGGTACCAGTTTAAATCTCTCTTGGAATAGCAGCCAGATAACTGGTTATCTCACCCAGTGGTGCATGTTACATGCCACAGGACAATGCCCAGCTGGCTAACAGAAAAGGTCAGAGGGCATGCTGAACATAGCAAGGGTAAATACTATGTTTTGACCATCCTCTCAAAACTCAAGTTGAGGTTTGATTGCCACTATAACACTGTGGGGACATTGGAACTTGAAGAGGTGCTTAGACCACAGAGCTCTGCCCTCACAAATGGATTGATGTTATTGCAGGAGTGGGGTCCTGATAAAAGCAAGGGTTTTCCCTCTTTCTGTCTTCAGCATGCTCATCTGCCCTTCCCCTATGTTGTAATACAGCACAAGGGCTCCTGTCAGGTGCTGGCTCAATACCCTTGGACTTCCCGGTCTCCAGAATTATAAGCCAAATGTATCTCTGTATAAATTAGTCTGTGGTATTCTGTTACAGCAGGAGAAAACAAACCAGAAAGAAACAAATGCCTTTGATATTCATTAGGCAAATATTTATTTAGCTTGTTCTATGCTATACTTTAACGCTTCTAGAATTTACTCAATCATTAATTAGTAGCACTTTGCCTACAGTATTCTGTAAATTCAGATTTAAAAAAATAAGTATGACGTGTTTCTCTCCATATGTGGAATCTCTGAGGGTGGAGGAGGTCAGGCAACACAAAAGAAGCAGGGAGATTATCAGGGAAGAGAAAGGGGATCTGGGGAGGGAGCAGGCAGAGTAAGGGAGAGTAAAGGGGGGTAGATAGGATCAAAGTGTGTGATATGCATGTACAAATATGCCACAAGTAAACCTATTAGTCTGTGCAATTAAATGCACTAAAAATTTTTTAAAAGAAAATAATAAAATGTTTTGATCAAAAGACACTTATTTCAATGAATATGTTAATGGTGCCATTTTTATAAAACTACTTTCATTTACAAAGTATCAAATGCCTGATATAACTTTCAGTGATATTCACACTTCTTTTGTAAAGTTCTCTCTAACACATATGGCAAATTTCACTCTTTCAGACATCTTTTGTCCTCTGGAAATAACAGGCAAACAAGGAAGCAGAAATTCCATTAGAAACCTACAAATCCACTTAATACTGAATTTATAATAGGGAGAAGAGTAAACTGCATTTTAAAAAGTCTAATATATGGATTCTACTGGCATATTACAGTAAAAATTTGATTCTTATCATAAGGATTTAGTACTTTATAATCCATTTCATATCATTTTTTCATTGCTATAGTTATATTTTTGTTGATCTATTCATTATAACCCTTGTTCTCTAGTATTTCAGAAACAATTATGAAAGTGACAAGATAACCTCCAATATTGCACTCATTTTTATCAATGATCTCTTTAATTTGTAGTACATATGCATAATAATCCTTATGAATAAAGTAGTAATAACAATGGAGATGGCTGGTTTTTATAGAGTATTTTAAAATGGTTGACATGTATCATGCCATTTAATTCCCACGGTTCTAATATAGACAGCATCATTACCTCATCTTACAATTCAGAAAGATTTTGAAACCTTGCCTAAGATAATATTGTTAAAAGTGTCAAGCTGGAATATGAACTGAAGCAGGTTGAATTCAAAATGCACATTGTTAACCAGTATGTAATATTAAGTCCTGAAATAGATGGTTTGTCTTTGGCTGAAAAAATATTCATATGTCAAAATTTTCAAGTTCATCTGCTTTTAAGGAAGTGATAACTAGGAGAAGTCAAGTTCTTTATTTAGAAAAGGCAATCTTAAAATGTAGAATTTCAGATATCATGACAGGCAAATAGGAGAGATGTGAGTGATATATTTGTGTTTCTCCAGTCCTGAGATCTTTTCCCGTTTTATTCAAAAGGGTAGAGTTAGAATTTCCTGAATTAAATACCATTTGAAGATTGCCAAGCAAGATGCTTTCGGGATGAAAATTTATATTCTCAAGAACAGGGTGCGATTTGGTAAGACTCTGCCAAAACGTAGCTCTGGCAGAAGAGCTCTGGGTAGCCTGAAAGAGTGAAATATAGAGGCAAGAGGATGACTTTTTTTCTGGAAAGAGACCAGGAATGGATGACGAGATGGCCTTTTTGGGTCCCAGTCCCTTTATCTTTCTACCTTGAAAATTTGAAAGCGTAATATCCCCCTGCAGTCTTAGCTCTCATTACCCTTGAATACAAATTTGCAACAGAATTCAAGGAACATTGTTAAGCTGTTCTCTGGGTGAGTGCAGTTCTGTCTTCAGTAACTCCAAACAGGCATAAAGGTATAATGCAGAGGATTTTATCTGATAATATTTCAATAGGAACATTCCCCTTTATCAGCATAGGATGGTCTGCTGTACTATTTTGGCAGGAGTAGAGATGGTCTGAAATGCAGGAGAGCCCAAAGTCCTATCTGCTTTGTCTCTCCCAGAAAGCCTAAGTCTTGGCACTTCGCAAAGCATAGGATAAAAGCTACTTATTATGGGGAAAGGACACAGAGTATAAAATGCTATGACTGTGTTTCAAGTATAATTCTCCCATGTGATTTTTGGGCAGACTCTTGTCTCTGATTAAATTCTTCCATCTACAAATTCTGGATAATGAATTTGCTGAATATCTTTTGGGTGGCTCACCCATGTTTAGTGTCAGAAAGGCCCAAGGATGAATTGCCACCATGGCTTTCAATTCACAAAAGTCAGGACACCAGAATGGTCCACAGTCACTTCTAGAACAAGCTTTTCTCACTTGCAAACACAGCAACTAAGGGGTAATTTTGCCCCCCAGAGGATAATTAGCAAAGTCTGGAGGACCTCTTTTGCCATACCTGAGAAGGAAGCTACTGAATGGTAGGACCAGGGATGCTGCTGAACATTCTACAATTTATAGAACAGTCCCACAATAAACAATGAGCTGGTCCAGAATCTCCATGGTGCCAAGGTGAATAGCTCCTGAGTTAGAGTAAGTGACACCAACTGAATATAGAAAATCTTAAGGTATAACAACACATAGTATCTGATGTCTTCTGAACATGAAAACTGAGTTCTTATTTGAATACCCAGGACCTCGGAGATCTTATTCTTTTCTATTTCACAAATTCATTTCTAACTTTTTCTCCAATCCTTGCCAAAACTGGAACTTGATCTGGCATGGATAGTTCCACTCATTTTAACTGTTTTGTTCATTGTCCATGACTTTTTCCTAATTTGATCAGCAGCAGAACTTGGTCTCTATAATGGTTGTGGCTAATAACAGTCTACCTGTATGTATATAGTATTTGCTGCTATCTTGGCCCATGAGGTCTTGGCTTGGATTCTACCCCTGACTTACCATACTCCAGGGATCTCCAGAACATAAGCTACCTTTTGTGCCTGACTGTATTGACTGGGAAAAATGCAACCCAATATTTTAAAAGTTTCAGATATTTTGTGAAGGTAATCACAACTACCCTCTTTGCCAATTTTGTCTTTCCAAAACTGATTTCAATTTATAGTAAATGTGTACTTCATTACATATTGATAAATTTTTTTACTCCAGTGCACATAGTTCCTTCTTCATTTCATCCTGCCCTAACAATTATGTGTGCTTTACATGATTGTTGTTGACATTCAATAAAAAAAACTATCTAAAATGTTTCACAAATACTTGAATACTATACACATATCTTCATTGTTGCTGTTTTTAGCACATTTACTCTGATTTTAACTCAACTGAGTTTTCTATAGAGGCCCCTAATATTAAGAAGTCACAAAATCCATATGAATTTAAAGTCTCTCTTAGTTCAGATTGTGTAAACTAGTCCTTGTTACTGACTATTCAGCTAGAGGCTGAATAAGTTATCCTTAGGAATACCTCCTAAGTCATCCTGTGGAATTAAATCATCTTGTGATGTCCTACTTGATATTCCCACCAATTGAACTTTTAAGGGTGTTGCATTGTTTCTTCTACCTCACTAAGCTCTGAGATTCTAGTTCAGGTATTTCTAGGATATCTTCCTTGTATGATCTTCGTTAGGGACAGATGATAAGAACTTAAGTGGGGTGATGACTGTGAAAATGGGCAGCTTTGAAAAGGTAAGTCTGTCAAGATATAAGGAGGGCCTGGGTAGTCAAATGCCCATGTATTTTAGAAGAACTAAATTTGAACATAATCCTTTAACAAAATCACCATGGGGTTTAATAGAAAGGATTCGTACACAGGATAGTCAGAAAGGACTGCATAAGATGTCCATTGTATTTCTTCCTTACTCAGAAAATTAAGCCTTTGACATTATTTTGTAAAATAAAAATATTGTGTGACATCAAATATTAAGTGAGATACTGAATGCAAAGGCTTAAACAAGATCAGTTGTTGAACATTCTCGCTCCCGCTGCTTGCCTTGCAGGGAGGTGGCAAAAAAAAAAAAAAAAAAAGTAAGTTTGGGGATATGAGAATTTTTGGCACAGGGTAGGTGCTCAGAAGATATTTTTTCTTATTATGGAAAATTCCCATTCTTAAAAAAAAAAACTCCTCCACACTTGAAATAACTTTAAAATCTTTCCAGCCAGACACTAATGAAACAACTTAGCAATAAGTTACAGCTATATTTACATTTCAAAAAAACAACTTTCATCTCTTCTATGGTCTCAAATGCACACATAAACAAACACAAACCAAAGAAAACCCTTTGAAAAATTAATGCATTTGGTTTCACTTCTTATAGTGACATTGGCAAGAATGAAAGCTGTGTGATTATATTTCAAGTAAAATGAAACATTAATATTCTGAAGACTATTCTTCTCCACTTTGGAAGTCTTTAACTTACTTCTTCAATTTTTTAGCAAGACCCTTTTGAGCATTCACTCCAGGTCTGTTACAGTACTAGACACCAAAGCTGCAATGACCAATGAATGACTGCCTTTACCTCAAAGAGCTTTTACTCTGGCTGTGGAATAACATGCAGTGGAAGATAAATAGGGTAGATAAGAAGAAGGAGTAGGGAAAATATATAAGTGCACATAAAAGTATTGTGTGTTGCAGGTGCAGTAATGCACAAAGAAGCAATGTTCCTGGGTCTGGGATGGGTGGAGCAGGGAACAGGATTAGCTTCAGAGAGGAGGTAAATTCTCTGTGAACTGGGGCCAAAGTGAGGAGTACTGTCTACTAGGCAGGCAAAAAGGAGGGACACAGGGCATTCCTATAGAGAAATGGTAAACTTAAATTCGGAGGACCCTGAGTAACAGAGACTAGTTCCTCAGAGCTGGTGGGAGTATGAGAAAGCAGAGAGAAACCAAGAGGAGGCAGGAATGTGAGCTGTCCATCTGAGTTTTATAGCAAATTTATCCAGCTCCACACCTTACCATCTCACTTACAAAATAATAAAAGAGTGATTACTTCCTCACTAAATCACTGTAGGAATTAGAGATACCCCATCAATGTTCCTAGATATATGTGAGAACTTGATAAGGATGAAGTCACAGTGACCATGGCAACAGGAATGGCGGTACAGAGCTCCCATGTCTGCTTGCCTTACACATCCCACCACCTGCAGTTCGCTTTTCTCTCCCCACTCTTCAACACGATTGCCATCTTGCCCATCAAGTCTTAGTTCAAAGATTGAAACTCATCTACAAGTTGGAGTAAGGTGTCCCTTCTCTGATCTCCTCAACACATTCTGTGTACCTTGGTCATGAAACTGCTCACATGCTGTAGTCAACAATGGCCTATTCTTTGTCCTCCTCCTTCATTCCAGGAAGAGGAAGAAGGGAAAATAAGTTACTCTGTCAACTTTTTAAAGATGGACTCTGTCTTTTTAAAGATGTCTCATGTCTTGGTATACTGATTTCTGTAACATATATCTCTTGTACATCAATACATATTCATCAAATTATCATATTTACAGGAACAATACTGGAAAATAAAAGCCAAAAGCATATTTTATAAAATAAAATCCTCTCCTACAGGGTTTCTGATGGCTAGTATAGCAAACAGAGATCAAAGTTTTTTCAGATGAATAAAAATGCTTCATCTTCCCTATGACTTAGAGCCTAGCAGCAGTATCAGCATAATGCACACACACACTAAAAAGGCAACTTCTGGTTATGGGGTTTTGCAGAACTGACATAGTCATGACCACAAATTAGGCATAACCCATCAGGAAAAATCATAAATTAAAATCAGAAAGATATTACAGGAATTGGCATGAAAAACAGAAATCCCAGGTAATGAGAGTATCAAGCACAAATAACCTGGGTTTGTTTTAGACTCAGAAAAAGAGGCAAGTTTAAGTTGGAGAATAGTGATTACGGTAAAGAATGCATGGGAAGAATGAAGAACAAGGGTCAAATAGTACATAGTTGTCAGGGTAAAGCTAAAGATCTAGGATTGTTTTCTAAAAAGTAATGTTAAGTTTTAAACCAGGTGGCAAGATAATTAAAGTAACATTTTAAGCCCACCCCTCAGAGGGTGAGTTGAGATTTTCTTGTAGTGAAAGTCCATTGGAATTCAGGAGTTCACTGATGTTTTTGCCATAATTCAGGTGGGATGTAACAGGGCAAGGAGTTTGGGTGCTTCTGGTGTAGGTGGAAATACATAGTTAGACTGGACATGCATTTAGGAGGTGACTGGAAAGCACTAGTTGATGAATTGGATGGTGGACTAAAAAGAAGAGAAACTGAGTAATACTTCATTTTGCATACATATTACATTTTCTTTATCCATTCATCAGTTCAAAGGCACAGAAGCTGGTTCCATAGCTGGACTATTGCAAATTTTGCTACTATAAACATTGATGTGGTTGCATTCCTATAGTATGTTGCTTTTAGATCTTTCAGATATGTATTAGGAGTGGGATAGCTGGGTCCACAAAGAAGAATAAAATTATGGCATTTGCCAGTAAATGGATGAAATGAGAAACCAGCATGTGAAGAGAAATAAGCCAGACCCAGAAAGTCAAAGTTTGAATGTTTTCTCTGATATGCAGAAGTTAGACCAAAATAGGAAGAAAAAGGAAGAAAAAGAAAGAAAGAAGGAAGGAAGGAAGGAAGGAAGGAAGGAAGGAAGGAAGGAAGGAAGGAAGGAAGGAAGAAAGAAAAAGAAAGAAAGAAAGGAAGGAAGGAAGGAAGAAAGGAAGGAAGGAAGGAAGGGGAAAGGAGGGGAAAGGAAGGGAAGGGAAGGGAAGGAAGGAAGAAGAAAGAAAGGCAAAATCCATCAGAAAAGGGAAAAAATAAAAGGGGGATTGGGAATTCCATGAAAATAGAAATCAGTGGAGTAGAGGAAGGGACTTAAAGGGGAGGGAGGAAGGATGGGAAAAAGGTGGACTGAATCTAACCTAACTTTCTATGTACATATTTGAATAAACCATAGTGAATCTTACCTTCATGTATATTTATAAGGCACTAGAATAAAAAGCTACAAACAAATAGAGAAAGATCACCATAGTAGAGGTAAGGGAAGAGGGAGAAAGAGGGAAGGGAAAGGGGAAATACTAGAGACTAACTTAGAGCAAATTTTATTCCATGCTTGTGTATAATTATGTCAAAATCAAACCTAATATTATGTATAACTAAAATGAACTCATAAAAAAGAGAAGATAAGATGAACCTTAGGTTTTTGGCTTGAATGAGTAAAGTATGGTGGTAACATTTTTAAAAGTTAGGTAAGAGAGGGTAAGTAGCAAAGATGAGAAGTTCTGATCTTAAAGTACTAAGTTATAGTGCCTTTTAGACATTCAAGGGACTTTGTCAAGTAAAGTGTGGATATGAGAATAGAGGTCAAGCAAGAGGTCTGGGTGGGAGTCCTAAATCTGCTGGTGTTTAACATAGGGCAGTTAAATCCATGGGATTTATTGGCATCATACATCCAGAAGTCACAAACTAAAGGCCCTAAGCCCTCTAAAAGTCATTTTGGATGTGTCCCCCCATATATCTTATTGTCCCCCCCATAGATTTTGCTGCAAGGCCTTTCTTTGGGAAGAGGGAAGGATTTGCTCTGTGCACCAGCAGTTACCAGTTTCATCTCACCATTGTCTTCATGTTACTTTTAACCCTGGGGCATTTGTCTGTTGCAATGCTTCTGAAGACTTAAGGATTCTGAATTCCTAGAGAGGAGGTCTGTGATAGACCTGAGAAATCCTTATAATTTGATGGTGAATATCATCATTATTTTTCTTCATATTCCCCAAAGAGATCAGAACTCAATAACATGCAATAAAGAAAATGAGGGCTGGGGAGATATCTCAGTTGGTAGAGTGCTTGCCTTGCAAGCACAACACCCTGGGTTCGATCCCCAGCACCGCAAAAAAAAAAAAAAAAAAAAAAAAAAAAGAGTGCAAAATTCACTGGATACTAAGTCACGTAATATCAAAAGAGACCATTATGTCCTTTCTTCTTGCCCTTCTACTCACAAGTGATAGGAGTCCCTGCTGTGAGGCAATCAGAGACAATGGTTCATCTTGGTTTATCACAGTGCTTGGACCATGGCATTGGCTGAATTTCCCATTATATGGGACACTACATGTCCATCAGATTAAAAAATCCTCTTGTCTGATCCATGTGGTACATACTATACATATCTTTTGTTATCTACCTCTAAACCATCTAATCTCCCTGATGGTTTCTAATACAATCCCAAATTTGTGTATCTCGCTCCTCTACTTGCTCCACATAACTACAAGTATCATCAAACATTTGCATGAGGAGTTATAGGACTTAGGTCTAACCAATGTGAGAAAAGGGAAGCTTTCTTTAAAAAGAAACTCAAAGGAAGAAACTTCTTTTTGTCCACTGGATATTGTCATTTGTCATGTAATGATGAATGCTTTCATTTCACCAATTTGAAGTGAAAGCAGCCATGTAGTCACCATGACAGAAGCTGGTCTGAGACAAAGTAGAAAAGTTCAAGGACCCTCCATTCTAGGTCATAAATTTGGGCACTGAGTTAACTGATTCTGGAGGTTTCTAACAAGGGATTGTCCATTTTCTGAAATTATTAATTTTTTTTTCTTTTAGTCAATTCATTTAGAATTTTAGGCTTTTCTGATGCTTACAGCAAATAGCATCTTAATTAATAAAATTTACATGTTCTTTAATTTATTCTAGATCTTGAAAGGCTATGAACCTTTAAAGGGTGAGGGATAGAGAGGTAAGAAAATAAATCATCATAGCCACACTAAGTGTTAAGAGATAATCCTGCATAAGATAGATCCAGATATAGATGTAAAGACATAAGATTATGGTTTCTGGGGAAGAAAAACAATGGATAGAGAAACTTTCACATTACCTAGTTTCCTTTTCTACTTCTCAGATTTCTTTGCTGAAAAATGAGTCTAGGCTAACATCTCTAAAAAGTTTCTAAAACTTCATGGTTGTAGAATCACAGCACACCAAATGCATTTTAATCTTTACTGAATCCTCTGGAGTCATTAAGGGAGACCCTTGAAATTGATCCTTCAAAAAAAGTATTCACAACATCTTTATTAAAGACAACACATGGCTTAGGTAAACCGTGTGACTAGGAAAGAAAGAAATTCTGCATTTCCACACCTGAAATCTCCATGCTTAAACCTGAGACTGCTAACAGAGGTCATTCATATATTATTAGGTATTGCAGAAATGACAAATCAGCAACCAATGTCCAAGAAAATGATTATCTTTATTTTATTTGCAAATATTAAAGAGAAAAACTTTAGAACTGCTAAGTGATTGGCATTAGTCAAAAAAGACTCTTCAGGATTAAAGTTACCATTAAATCAAAGCCTTTAAAGACCAGCTATTAAGCTATTATTAGCATTCAGGAAAGTGGGTGGTATCTTTCTAAATCAAGCTAATGAACAAACCTTTTGTTCTTAATAAAATTTACCATCAGCAAAGCCTGCTGTACTAAAACATCTTATACTCAGTTTATACTAAAAGATGGACCAGGAGTGTGTTGCATGTTCACTTTTTACCTGATGTCATAAACCTGCAGAGTGCTTCCCAGGGTCACCAACAAGGACCCCAATTTAGATCTCAAGATCTGGCTTTGCACTATTTGCCCTTAAGATTTGTCCTCTGAATACAATCAAATTCTTTTTAAAAATTATTTATTTTTATTTGTTCTTTTTATACATACATAGCAGAAGTGTGTATTTTGACATATTATACATACATAGAATATCACTTATTATAATTAGGATCCCATTTTTGTGGTTGTACCTGATGCAGAGTTTCACAGGTCATGTATTCATACAGTAAAATTCTGAGAGATAACACAGAATCCAGACTCCCCATATGTCTGTGGAGCCTCCTTTCTCATGCCTCCTAACTACTTGCACTCCACAATCCAGACAGTGTCAGTTACTACCTGATCCTTGGACTTCCACATTGCTGTTTCTCTTCATCTTTTGCTTGTTTTCTCTGCCTGGAATATTTTCTTCCCCTCTTTTTTATCAACTTAATTTCTATATGGGGTTGTGTCCCAGGTTAGTGAACACTTTCTCCCTAAAAGCTTGTGTTTATCCACTTAGCACTTGATACTATAACTATTAACTTATATGCTAGACCATGCTCTGAAGTACTACCCTATAATGCTCTAATGCTGTTTTACTAAATCTTGAATGACTGAAACAATGAAAGAACAAATCCGAGCCTCTATCCATTACACTGTATAATGCTCACTGGTTGACCAATGTCAACAGTTCTGGAACTTTTCTTTCATTTGATTTTATATCTTTCAAAGGATTTATATAATGGAAAAAATTTTTCCATAGCCATCCTTCCTTGATCAAAGAATGCCACCTTGCATAATCTTTCTGCCCTAATTCTTTTATTGTCTCAAAAAAATTCAAGTAAAGGGCTCACCTATTAAAAATAATAAATACTTTCATGCTATTTTCTTTACATTAGAATACTGTGGAATCCATTTTTCTTAGGGCAAAATCCTAGAAACCAGACTTGAGAGAAGTGGTGTTTTGCAGTCTAACAGCAGTGATTTATCTTAGAAATTAAGGTTTCCAATGAGAAAGAGTTTCACCAAAGTGTCAGTAAATAGTCCCCTTGCAAAGTTATATCTGTTCGAAACAGCAGCAACTATGTCTGCCATGCTAATTCAACCTCCAAAACAGAGTAGAAAGATGCTCATAATGTAAAACCTTTTCTTAAATTTACTGAAGCTATTCATTCTTAATTGGAATGGGTATCTATTGTCACAAGTTCTGAGACCCTTTATCTTTTCTCCAAATGTTATGTATGTATTTCAAAGTAAGAAGTTTGGTTTTGTTTAAGTCTTTTTTGTTCTTTCATTCAAAGAATATTAATTGAGCACCTGCTATGCATCAAATATTGGGGTGGGCACTGGAATTAGCAAAAGTAAAAGAGATCCTTGAGAAATCCTTAAGAACTAGTATGAGACATCCATGGAAATAAATATATTTCAAACTTAAAAGGTCAATTATTATTAAGGAGGTACAGAAATTAGATGAGAGCATAGGAGATTAGGTGAGAACATAACTGTCTCACAAAGGGAGTCTGATGATTCTCCCAAAAAAAGTTCAGCATGAGACTTCAAGTCAGAGAGTAGGGGTTTGATAAAAGGACTATTGTGTGGGAGAGTTCATGAGAAGGAAACAGTGAATACAGAAGCAGATGGACAGTACAAACACTATCCACTCCACAATAAAACTTGTCCTCAATTCAACCACATGTACCATCCAAGAACTTAACCAGGTATTTAACATTTTGGAAGCACAGCACTGGGATGAGTAATTATATTTTTTATTGAATTAATAAATTATTTTGATGGCATTTGAGTCCCATTTCTTTCTTCCCCCTACCTTCTTGGTACTGGTCCATGGTAAAATCTTACAGATGTTACTATAATACCAGAAGATTCTTTTCAGCACCCAAGAGACTTCAAAATGAGTTTTGATCATCATTATAGTTAATAATAATTGCAAATAAAATTCTCAGCTTTTAGGTCATAAAAATTGATTCTCACTGTACACCTCTCTATGAAAATGTCATATCCCTTAAAAATTGCTCCTAGTGCAAATTATAATACAAAGCTCTTACATAGCATTTTTGTTTGGGGATATAATTTAAGTTTATTGCCCTTCTGTTAGGGGGAAGAAATGACTTATCAGGGTTAATTGTCTTTCCCCCAAGGCCATATGATTCATTGCAGTACAGGGGGAGTGAAAATTCAACTTAGGGATGCCCCTTGAAAGGAAAAACCATCCAATCTGCCTGTATTCTGTTTGCATATAGTCAAAAAGACTGCACACATTTAATTTTAATTCTCAATGGTGACTATAAAATAAGCAAAACAACAAAGTGCTATGAAATAAAAAAAAAAAACCTGTTTTGATGGTAAATTTTCTTTATTTTACCCAGTTAAAATCTAGGTTTGCTAATGAAACATCATGCCGTGTCTGTCCATGGGAGGTCAGGTTTGTTGCTAATGATAATTAATTTTGTTCCTGTGGTATACGACTGCCAATTACATCCTACCAATTCGGCATATATCTAAGGGTCAAAGAACATTCATGAAGAAGAGAAAGGCCATGGTGACATTCCTGCATACTGTTATTTTGATGAGTTCCAGATGAAGCTGGCGAGAAAAGGGACCCTTATCCACCCTGCATTTTGTTTAGTGTGACTGAAACTCCCACACACCCAAAGATGCTGATCACCCAATGGCCCCAATCCAAGATTAAAAAATAAAACCAGTGAAAGACAAAAGAAAAATGTCAATATACTCATTTGAGAAATTTTCTATAAACTTAAAACACAAGGTGAAGCTTCCAAAGCAGTTACCCATTGAATAAGGTATTAAAAATTCTCTTAACTCCCCTAGAACTAATAGTACTTGTTAATAATTGGTAAATATATATTCAATGTCTAATATGTAAAAAGCTTTGTGTCAAGTAATCCTTGTGAAGGATAAAAGACCTAATGAGGTCTTCTCTCTCACAGAAAAAAATCAGTTGTTCAGACATCTGTAATATCTGAACATGAACAGTATCTGTAGAACATGCACAAGTCTTGTCTATTTGGTTGTCCTTCAGCTCTGTGGTTCTGAAATGCCACTGTACATCAGAATCACCTGGAAGGCTTATTAAATTAGGTTGCTAGGTCCTACCTTCAGAATTTCTTGTTCTGTAGGTAAATGGAGACACATAATTTGCATTTCTCATGAGTACCCAGGGAACATTGACACTGCTTGTCCAGGGAACATACTTTGAGAACCACTACCTTAGTTTCTTTATCTCATGCTTCGTTTGCAGACCCATCATGCCTTTTCAGTGACAGGCATATTATCAACAACAAAGTCTTCAATAACTGACCAAAATAAGAGTTTATAGAAAATTATTAACACATCATTTTTCCAAAGAGAAAATGAAGTAATATTAAACATTTTATAAAATCTTCTAAATTTACCCAACAATATACTGTATGCAATACTTCTTCAGAATTGATAATGAAACATTATAAAAG
Organism: Sciurus carolinensis; assembly: GCF_902686445.1. Lineage (NCBI taxonomy): Eukaryota > Metazoa > Chordata > Mammalia > Rodentia > Sciuridae > Sciurus > Sciurus carolinensis. Next base: position 83,971,397 of record NC_062215.1, read on the forward strand.
TCAAAAATGAAATTATCTATTCAGAAAAAAGCTAATAAAATATTAAACTGGTCAATTATTTTACATTGTCCTTCTTTGTTAAGAAGAAAAAAGTCTTTAATGCTTCCCTTAAAAACACAGTTGACTTTATAGCCCTTTGAAATAAAATTGTCTTATAATCATTGAAGGTTTAAATCCTCAGCCATAAATGAAAATTGTAAATGACTATAAATTTGTCATTAGCAGAATTTCTAACTTCTGGTCCCCTTCATGCTTAGTCTAAGACAGACTATGATTTTTGCCTCAAGCATATGAAGAAACTATGTCAGAATAATTAAAAAGACATAGACCATTTCTGAAAGATAGAAAAGTAGTCACACAAACAAAATATTCTTCATTCTTAGTTGTTTATAAGTCCTCTCTTTTGGCTTCCTCTGTCAACACTCCTAAGGCTGAAGGAAAATCTGTACTTTGCTGATTGGAACTGCAGAGCTCACTGATGTCCTTAGTAACTGTAGAATTCCAATGGTAATTTTGTCTTTAGTGCATGTCTGAGTCTGAATTGTGATCACATTTGAAGGAAGTTTCTTTTAATTTCCTTATGCCTAAAGTCCTTAGGATTAGGAACCAGGAAGACTATGACACAGTACCATATAGAAATACTACATGTTATAATTTTTGCACTTAGAATTTGAAGTAATAGGGAGCATGGGGAACCATACATTTTGCATATTATGATGACATAAAAAGGTAGTCTTTTTTCTTATATACTCCTTGCACTGATAAATTTTTGTAGCTATCACTTGCATATTTAATTATGACATATTCTTAAAGACTAAATTGCAATATTAGCTCAGTAAACACGTGAAAATCAGATGTGGTGCGCATCACTTAGGTTAGGGGCATAGAATAAACATCCAATGAGATGCCATGGTGCAATTCCAAACCAGTTTCACCATGCCAATTCATCAGTTTCATGCTCCAAAACACCAATTTGCTAAATAGAGAAATTAGGGCCCAAGTGCCATATCCTCAAATCTACAGATTAAGCAGAAAATACTTGTTATAAGATTTTCAGTCTCTTTGACCCAATTACTTTTTGGATTTTATTTACATTTTTACATAATATTTGTAAAATTTATGAAATATAGTATAATAATTCTCCCCATTTATTTTATCTTGTTTCCTTGGATGGGACTGTGGTCTAGAAGAGTAAGGGTGGGGGAGTCTTTATTATTTTATTAGCATATTGACTTATCCATATTGCTACATAAAATTCAGTCGAAATTGTCATGAAAAGATGTGTCAACTCAAGATATGCTATGAAGACGATGAGGATCCTAAACTCCTCCTAGTATGGTTCATACAGAGTGGCAGTTACTCCATCAGGGCCACATAGAGAGAAGCCAGAACTTTTAGAACTCGGGAACCTTTGCTACATGGAACCTGAGTGTGAAGATGGAAATAAAATAAACCAGGCAGATCCTAAAAAGGGGAGAGAGAAAGAGGGAAGTTGGTGTGAAAGTGCACTAGAGGGGAAAGAGGAGAAATGTTGTACACTCTGTTTTGGAATTTTCATAAAAAATTACAATATAGATGATTACTAACCCAGGAATCACCAACTCCAGATAACTCACTCACTACTTCTAACTTCAAAAAAATAAAATGAAGAATTTCTTCTACTTCCTTAGACATACTGGGATACTACACTTATATTAAAATATGAAAGAAAATTTTTTCTATTCTCTGTACATTTTAGGGGCAAAGTTTTAAATGTGTAATTCCACTGGGGCCAGGGGGTGAGACAAAAACAAAGATTTGGCTGGATGATTCACCTTATTTTTGGTGTAACCAAAAGAAACCAAGACAGTAAAGACAAAAACAAGTTTGTTCCCCAACGTGGAGGAAATTCTTGAGGAGGTTTACAATAATGCCAATATTAGATTGTAAATGTATTTGACATTCCCAGTTAGTTTCTAAAATTTTCCATTATAGATTTCAGACTGAAAGATATTTTTTTATTTGAGTGCTTCTAACTTAACAGTAAGATTTGTATTCATTTCAGGAAAGGATTTACAAGCTCTGAAATATGAGGGGGTTTTATGAGAGAATTGCATTCAGCATCTATCCAAAGTAACCTAAGAACATGCTTGGCACCTTTATTTGACTTCTTCTACTCTGCTTTCTGTTATCAGTTTTGACTACAGAAACTTACCTGCCAAAGTACATAAAAAAATTTGTTTCAGAGACTGGTTGAACTTAATGGCCAAAGTGACAAAATCAAATGCTAAGAAAACCAAATAATGTTGACATTCATTCCATTATGACTCTTCTCCATCACTCCTTCTCCAGATTGACACTACTAGGACCACAAATACCTTTCAGTGGCAACAATTACTGAATTCGAGGGCTGCAAATTTCATCACTTTTTAAACTTCAAATGGGGTCACAAACACACACACACTCTCTCTTTCTACAGTTTTTTTGGTTTTATGGCTATTTTCAGCATATGTAATTCATTTTTATTCTGTTCCCATTGCATTCTTTTTAGTAGTGATTATACCATCGAGAGAAGAAACAGTCAGCATTTACTACACTGACAGGAGGGGAAATCTCCCTAGAGGTTTATTACACTGATCTATGTGTAAAAAGCCCTGGAGGGCTTAGAGTTTCTAAAATGGAGCAATATGCAAGTTTTCAAGTACCTGAATATTCCCAGAGTCCTAAAGTGGGTTATCACTATCTTCAGGTCAAATTCCATGAGTGGGGTTTATTTTAAATAGTCAGATAGTAACTTTAGCCATGAGGAAAAAATAATTCTAAACAGTCATGCCTGAACCTTAGACTCCAAAAGTTCAGTCTTTTAAACACTCATGTACCATAGCTTTCCAAAAGACTCTCATCTTAGGGTTTTTCTTTAGGTTGTTATTGCATTTTGCTCGTAGGCTAATGCATTACCTAAATATAGATAGCCATTTTTAGTATAAATTCCAAAAGCCATAAATGTTTCATAATTGAGAACATAATTTGAAGTAAGAGAGCTTTTCCACTCATCCCTTTTTACTGTTGCAAATTGGAAAATACTCAAGTAATTACTCCCTTAATAGTTCAATGCTTGCATCTATACATACTTTATGAACATCACAAGCATCTTTAGCTCCCCAGGGCAATGTGGGGGGTGCACAAAAGAACTTAACTTATACAATTAACCAAATCACCCAGAGCTTTGATTCAAGATTCTTTCATTAAGCCATTAATATAACACATTGCTAAGTGGTGGGTTGTCCAATTTTTATGATGCCTTTCATTTCAATTCAATGGCTGCAGTTAGAATAAAAAACCAGCATCTGCAAGATCAGCAAGATGATGCAAAACCCTTATACTAGAAACATTTCTTTTTTGTTCCACAGTTTGTCTGAGAGCAGTCAATGCCAGAGCACTAATAAGAAAAGTGATTTTAAGTCCCAGAAAGTAGCATTCATTTGTGCTTACCCAATAAAGAATAGGGCAAATAAAAATGCTTGATTCCTGTGACCTCAAACACTTAAATAGAAAGTCACTGTTCATTTATGGTTTTCTAGACAAAGGTAGATGAACAATCTGTAATTCTATCTCACTTTAAACTACAACATATATTTCTAAATAGAGTTTATACATCACAATATGGAATGTCATATATTTACTCCCTTGGCATAGTTCAGTGGTGGTATGCTTATATAATTGATATATGTGGAAATTTAACATGCAGAAAACAATTTAATTCCTAAAGCTTAACATTTATTTCTAAACTTGGATGCAGTACAGAGAATCTAGTGCTGACAAAGATCCTGTTTTGCCATTAGAGAAGATGTACATTTCTGAATTTGGACTTCACATGATTTCAGCTAACTTTCTATGTTTATATATGATGGGTATCTAATTATACTTTCTTAGATATATCTCACTGGTCTCATTGCTTTAAAAAATAATTGCAGATGAATGGAGTAAAATGTTTAGTTTTGGGGATGTTTATCACTGAAAGACTCTGACATAGGGCAGGAAAGTTCAGAAGAAAGAAATGTTGCTGAAAATTATATTATTTTTATAATTACAATCTATACAATATTGCCAAAGGCCAGAGATATAAACAGGATAGTATTATAAATCATAAAAAGTCAGACTTCTTAAATTCTGGCATCTTAATGGAAGGTATGCACTTGCATGTTAATGAGATATGCTGATAACTAAGATGACACATCAGGTTATCGGTTTTCTTCATAAGAGTTTCAGAGGAACCCATGATTTAGACTCAAGATGAAAAGTAATCACATTCAAAAAAAATAATCCAGTTCAGATAGATAAAAATATAGAATAATTACCTGATTGGAAATATGGTCATTTATAAATCTCCTTATAATTAAAATTATCCCAAATAAGAGCAAAGAGGGTGACATAAATATCACTTAAAACTAGAACAGAAAAATGAAATTTTGAGAATATTACTTTACTTTTAACCATATGTTGTCAGAAAATTACAAACAGAACAAGCTTTGGAAATAAAGAATGTCTCAAGTCATTTCACTGACTTTGAATTATATGGTGGTATACATTAGAACATGTGGTTTTATGCTCTCTCTATAGCTTTTACACCCTCTCACTAAAGTCACTTTAGTATAACCAACAGTTCAATGCTCACAATGAGGGAGGTGCTTTTCTTTGGAAGATCTACATGACCATAAAGTGCAGTTATCAAATTTCTAGTCAATTTAAGTTTATCTGTTTCAAGCAGTTTGCAAATTCTTCACCAGTTCCATTAAGAAAACTGACATGGACTAGCAACTCTTAAAGTTTATTCCTGAAAAATACCAGTGATTAATTCTCATTGAAAACAAAAGCCAAATTCATCAAGATAGAAGTATGGTTCAAAGGAAACTACTCATTGGTCTATATACACAAGCAAACAGAGCCTAACATTTTACTGAGATTCAACTTTCAACTGAGACTCAAACCAACTAGGTCTCTCCACTTTCAGTGCCCTGCCATACAAGCACCCAGCAGTGAGGTAGATGAATGAAGGCACACGTGCAGAGGCAGAGAGCAGATACAAAACCCAGGTCCTACCTTGATTGTTTTTGAGGGCTGGCACTTGATGTGATGGGACACACTGGCAGTTTGGTTCATGTTTCAGGACCCTGGACAGTGCACGATCCCAGGCAGAGTTCCAGAATAAACTGAGATCAAGTCTCCTCTATTAGACTTCAGCAGGGGCTGCTGCTGTTGCTGCTGCTACTGCTGTTGCTTCTGCTGCTTCTGTTTCTGCTGCTTCCTCACTCCGGAGGCTGAAACGCTGTCAGATTGGAGGGATCTGAATCTCACTTAGCCCTAAATAAAGCATTCACTTGGTTCATCATTCTCAAAGCTCTTGGCAATATGGAATAGGAAGCCAAAGACTGTTTAAATTCACTTGCACTGTATCTTTTCAGTACTGAGATGTGACAGCTCCACAGTACAGCCAATGATCTTAGCTCTCATTCTCCTTTCAAAGGGACGAATACCAGAAAACATACAGAGATCAATTGCAGTCCTACAGTTTAAAGGGACACTCGCAAAACCTATGGTTCCAATTCCTCCAGATTATACAATATACTTTTTTGCAGTGCAAAACAATCCCCTCTCCCTTCTCTCTCTCTCTCTCTCTCTCTCTCTCTCTCTCTCTCTCTCTCTCTCTCTCTCTCTCTCCCTCTCTCATTTTTTTTACTATAATTCATTCTCATTCAGATACTAAATTTTATTCCTTCCTGGGTAATGTTTAAAATAAAAATGCCAGTAAATGCTTGAAAACTACCTGTTGCTGGTTTTACAATTTAGAAGTTTCACATCTGTATGGTGAAAGGCTGACAATATCTAGAGATAGCTAAGACATTCCGCTGTAATAGTCAGGTAAAAAGCTAACCATTTCTTCAAGTCAGGGAAAAACAAAGTATACAAGGAGTTTAAAACACAATAATTATTATAGTTTCTGGGCGTTGCACCAAAGCAAGAACACAATTTATGTATTCCTCTGGTTTTTTAATCATCTTTCTATTTAAAGGCACATTTTCTGTTTGCCTAGGACAAACTAGTAGTTAGCTCATGTTAGTCCCGTTTTTAAAATGGCAGGGAAAAATAAATCATAAACGTTTATGAATAAGGTTTCCTATTCAGAAGCCATGGTCACATCAGTACCAATTAGACTGAACATATCCAGGTTTGAAGTAAGAGATCCAGTTGGCTTGAATAAATGAAGAATATTGTTTTCCAACCTTTATTATGAAATATCTGTTCTACACTGTGTATATCTCACATATTTTTGAAAACCAACAGTTTTTACTCATCAGAAATAGATCCTGCTGATGATATGCCAAACTTAAGAGTCAATGCATGAACCTTTATGATTGGGCAAAGACTTTGAAAGATAAACTACAATGTGAGAAGAAATAAATTCATGATTTTGGTGAAATAATTAATCTCAAACATCATTTTATACAATATTACCTCTTCTGAAACAGAAAAGAGAACTAAACATTCTGGCAAAGTAGTCTGTGAATGAATATGAAAAAGTCTGAAGCCACAAAGATTAATGGCAGGAGTGTTAGAGATAACAAAAAATTCATGAATAATGAGATGAAATAAAGATCCAAGCAAAAGGCCACATTCAAGACCTGGTAGAGAGCATCAGGCATCACTTGGAGCACAGCCAGGGCACCCTTTGGACCAACAGATCTTCTGGTTCAAAGTTTAACATTTTAAATAAAACATATGGCTAGCATTCATAGCTTTTTATTGTATTATGCTGTTTTAAATAATCCATAAATAAAGAAGAATTTATATTAGATGATTCCAAACATTTTTTATTCCACAATAATGAAAACAACATATCAAATTTATAGGATGAGACAAAACAACATTTAGAGGGAAATGTATATGTTTAAGGACATATATTTGAAATGCAGAAAGCATGAACTTAATAATTTATAAGCCTAATATTTATTTCAAGGAATTAGAAAAATCATCATAAAATAAGCCCATGTAATACAGAAAGGGGCAAATAATAATGAGAAAGGAATAAATTAATGAAGTAAAAATTAAAAAGTCAAAATTTATGGTCCAGTAAACAAACCCATGAGCATTTCAACATTTAGTTAGCAGTTTGATAATCTCTAAAGAGATGCATATACTGCACCCATAGAAATGTCTTAGTTCCTCTCTCTTAGGTAGTACTTGGTACTATATTTGTGGAACCTCCAAACTAAATTATCTAGCTAGTCCAGGCAGAATGGGGAAGGTACAGTAGTGGGGTGCAAAGGTTCAGAGTTCTTCATTCACATCATAGAACTATAAAGTGTGGAAGGAACCATCAATCCTCCAAGGAAACTTAACTGGACCCAATGAGAGATCCAATGTCCACCACAAAGAAGGTATGAGCTGTGGTCACATGGAACTTCACCTCTTCTGTACAATTCTTCAAAACAATGTCCCATCCCCATCTGTATGGCTTTAGGATGCAAGAGACATATCAGAACTACCATCTATAGGTAAGTATGAAGAGTCCATCTGGAATTCCTTTCCAGAGTTGAATTTTGAAAACAGAGAAAATTCACAAAAAAAGGGTGCCTAGCATATACCTATTCTCCTTTTCCCTGTTCCACAGTCTATCATTCTATCAAACTCTAACCCAAAGAAAATCAATTTTTAGAGGAAAATGTATTACCTAAGTCTAAATTTGGATTTTGATTTTCTATTCTGTTACATTATCATTTCATGTATCAAGGAAATGAAAACCATAGTAATTTTAAAACATTTCTATTCAAAAAATGTATGATTTTTTAAAAAATTTTATAAAGTCTTCTCTTAATAAATTTAATTGGAATATACAACTGAAAGATGAGAGATGAAAAATTTAGTAAAAACCTAGAAAATTACAAATACTATTTCATAAGAATAATTCATATACATTTCTTCTAATTGGGATACATTGGACTCAATATGTTTTGTGTGAAAACATCTGCAAAATTACATCATAGTGTGTCACATGGTAGACTTGTTAAAAAAGGTTAGATCTACTCAGGAATGACTACACAGTGAATCATAATGAATAAGAAAATCGAGTCAATTTAATCCAAAAGAACAATTTCAGATTTAATCAACATTAGTGATAATCAAATAAAAATATGTGGTTGTAAGTTCCACAGCTTCTGGAAAACTAGAAGTCCCTGTACCCTTAATAAAAAGAAGGAAAATAGCTACTAATTTCAGAAAATATACCTATGATGTTTCTTGAACAGCTGTTATTTTATCTGGGAGATGAAAACTAGGATTGGCTTAATGGAAATAGCCCATTAAAAAAATTGTCACAATGTCAGACTATTACCAATTGCACTGTCTTTGTTTCAGGTCCTGTCTGCTTTAGCAAACTCTAACCAACTGGTCAAAATGTTGATCCATAAATTTCAAGCTTAGTCAAGCCCAGGTCCCTGGTCAACAAGAATATCTGAAAGGATGTTGAACTGTTTTTAGAGCCCCCTAAAAACAAAACAAAACAAAACAAAAAAACCTCCAAATCCCTGCATGACCATAAGGAGATCAATGCCTCATCTTCACACCCACTGTGTGTGTCCTGGTTTTGTCTGACCTGTCCACTGAATCAATCACATGCCTTGCTAGAAATGCAGTGTGATTTCAGTTGTCAGTTTCTTTGATTTGGACCTTAAAGCCTTCACCCAACTCCTTCATGCTGACTCATTTTCCATGAATGATCCCTACTGCAGATATCTTCTCAGCTTCAGAGTGTTCCTTGAGTGCACCCAAATAGAAGTCATTGGCCTGATTCTGGCCTTTCCAGTCTTCAAAAATTGATCTTTTTTGGAAACTACTTGTATAAATCAAGACAGGAAAAGTTGTGCTACCATAACATATAATCTGAAAGTATCATTGGTTAAAATAGTGAAGATTTCTTTCTCATTATGCTGTATGCCAATACTGGTTTGGCATGGCTTAGGAGGAATTCTTCCAGTCGTAGGGAACTCAGGCTGACAGAGGCCTTATCTTGATATGAGCTTTCGTATTTAATATGGCAGAGGGAAGGAAATATGACAAAGTACACCATCACTTGGAGGTTTTTGCCCAGCAATGTCACATATCACTTCTACTTATGTTCTCTTGACCAAAGTCAGTCTCATGGCTACACTCAGCTTTAGGTAAAAGGTAATGAGGAGCACCATGTGCTCAAAGAGAAATTCATTCAGAGTAGCAGTAAATAGTCCCAATGCTGACCACACCACAATCCTATAACTGCTCTTTTCCATTCTGCAGAGCCACATACCTATCTCTACCATCCAGACTCAAGATCTAGTATGCTCATATCTGAGGCTGTATAGCCTATGAGGAGTTCATTTCAAAGCTTTATAGGTACATATAAGATAGAACTTCCTTCTCCCATATGTTCTTTTCCAACAGGGCTTTTATGATAGGTTTTCCTGGATTCTTCAGGAATACAATCCAGACCTATAGCAATCCTTGTGTGGAGGAAAATATCACAGTTGACCATGAGTTTAAGATGTGATGTTTTGTACTGCTGGTACTTTTAGCTCTGCAAAAGCCAGGGACTTTCATAATTAGCAGGGCAGCCAAGTCTGAATACATATACTTAATCTCTATACTATATAATCAAAAATAGATTCTTTCATACTGATAAGCATTATTGTAGTCCAACAAATACAACAAAAAGTGAAACTCACATTTTTCATTCTATCTATAGGAATCATTTCAAGGACTCCCTGCAAGTGTTCAAAGGTAGTATTATGAACTCACTTTTATTTTTTGTGGTCATTGGCTGTGTGACTCACCATCTGAAAGCCACCTCTCTAGAATTATGTCCCATAGTATTCCAACCAAACCACATGTTGAAGGAATTATGAAGGTAGTGATTTAAAAAGTCATGAGAATGTCACAAATACCTTTTCTAATTTATCTTTCAATTTAAATAACAAAGTGGTTTATTATTCTCTCCCAGTCATGAGATATTGCATCAACCACATAAAATGTGAGAGCAAGGATTAAAATCAACAAAGAAGTAAAATTATTGTCTTGTCCATGTTAGTCTGGCTCTCAAGCTGCTTCCCAATTCCTATACCCAAAAAGAACAGAACAACACTCATTATTCCTCTTTGCATCTCTCTGTATTTCATTTGCCTTCCTGACTTTTCCTATTCTCCATCTCTTGTTTCATATCTTAATTGTTACCACAAATACCTCAGACTGGGCATTTGACTGACCCTTCACTACAATTTTCCTAATCTGAGAACTACCTGCTTCCAAGTACACTATATATAAACTCTGTGTGATACAAATGAACTTTGGGGTGCTTTATTGTCACAGATCATGGAGACTGATGTTCCTGAAAGGTTCCACTCCTGCTCCCCATCAACCAGAAGCAAATGTAAACATCTCAGAAATTATCTCATACAAAATGGAGTTCCACACCAATGAAAAGCCACGATGTTATCGCCACTGATGTCATTCACTTTTATCTTTCCAGTTTTAATGATGACGTTTCTGTTTTGTAGAATAATTCTCTTTGCAAAATTTCTGGTTTAAAATGTGATCCAAATCCTAAATTCATAAAACAGCAAAACGTCGCGTTTCCTTCTGCCCACAGAGAGAGACACGACACACTGGTTGTTCGTCAGAGCTCTTTATTGTTCCTCTTCTTCCTCTTTCTCCTTTCTCTCTACTCCTTACAAGGAAGTCATGGCCATTATATATGAATCATGAGCCAATCAGGTTACAGAGCATGTGGGGAGAGCATGATAACAATGTAATACAATAAGGGCAACAAGAGGGCACGCAGCGAGCATGAGTCACCTTGTCCAATCAGAGCAGTCCATTCTGGCACTGGCTTAGTGCCGGGCCAACTTCCTTAAGCAATGTTAGCTGTTTGTTGCAAACCAGGGGCCACGGCTCAGTGCCAGACTAGGGTGGGGTCCGCGGTACCCCAACAGCAAAATAAATATTCATAATTTCCTCATGAGGAATTCTTGGGGCATCCCTCACCCTTATTTTTCCAGTTGCAAATAATTCTCCAAATGGGACCCCCCCAAAGTGCCTTAGAAATGTCCAGTTCCATGTACAGATGTTTCCATGAACACAGAGAATAAACACTGGAGGTAACTCTTCATGTAAGCATAACAATCTGCTCTGCAATCCCTGACAAATGCCTTCAATAAATTCTCTCTGTGGCCACTGTCATAAATCACTGCGAAGACTGAATGCATACATAAAACCCATTGCACTATAGTTCCCTGGACACCCGAGGAACAGACTACTTCATCTCCTTCAGCTATTAGTGACAGTAGTCTCCCAAGCCACCCTATACTATTTCAAAGTTCCAGGATCTGACTATTAGGAACTTTGCTATAGCTCCCTGGTCACCCATTCCTCCTGTTCTCATTCCTTCCTATTCTGAGGGTTGTCCCAACATTTATGACCTGTGAAGAGTTCAGGTTTAAGGTTGATAATGAATGATCCCAATAAAATTATAATCATTGAGGGAGCTTTGGCAGGCATCCAGACCTAAATTCCACTGCATGCTCCACTTTTCCCAAACAGTGGAATGCAGAACAAATGTTTTCCAGTACTCAGTCCCTCCCTCTCCCAACAGAAACAAGCTTCAACTGCAGACATACCCATCTCAGGTACTGACTTCTACCTTTGCAGCACTGAAGAGGTGGTATGCATTTACATAACTTCAGCATTTTGGGTACCATATAAGATAGTAAAATGCATGCCAGCAAATTTTATTCTATCCTAATTAGATTATGATCACACAACAAGTCTTCTGGAATAAAAATAATCCAAGGAAAAGCATTAACAAATATTTCAGAGAGCTTTGTTTGTTTTTTGCCACTGTAACTAAAGGACCTAACCATTGTGAAGGAGGAAAAGTTTATTAAAGGGTTCATGGTTTCAGAGGTCTTAATCCATAGACTACAGATTCCATTTCTCAGGTCTTAAGACAAGGCAGGACATCATGACACTGCAATGGAGAGAAACGGCTCACATTATTATTAGAAAGCAGAGAAAGAGACTCTATTCTCCAGATACAAAGCATATACCCTACAGCTACACCCCCAATAAACCAATTCCTCCAGCCACACCTCACTTGCCTCTAGTTACTACTCAGTTAATTCCATCAGGGATTAATTACTGATTAGATTAAGGCTATAATCCAATGATTATCTCACACATGAACTTTTGGAAGACACCACATCTAAACCATAACAACAAATTAAAAGTTTTTATAATGAGGGGACACCAAGTAAAGGACCCAAATTTTGAAAACCTCCTCTTCCAAACTAGTCATTGCTTCATTCCAGAAGAACCCTATAATCAAAACTAAAAGGATTACTTTTCAATTTCAAGCAAAAAATAGCTTAAGAAAGTGCACATATTATTTCCTCCCTGCTGTCCCCAGTCATTAAACATTCTTTGATGCTTTTCTGAAATGTCACCTCTGAGATGGGAGTGCAGCTCAGGGGTAAAGTACTTACCTACCATATACCAAGCCCTGAATAAAGAGACAAATGAATAAAATTAAAAACTGGGTCTTTCTTCAATTTTTATTTCTTTTTTTCCCCAAATAAAGTTCACTCCTGTTTCCCCACATTTGATCTTTGTCTCTTTTATAGTACTAATTACATTCTGTTTTAGTAACACTCCTGTATTGTTTGTATGTCTATTAGCTTGAATGTATGTTTGTTGAGGGATAAGATTTTGTGGTTCAAAATTCTTTCTACACTGTGCAACAATTACCATGTGCTATGTACACATGAGATCAATAATTGCAAGTGATATTAGTTAGTTAATTAAATCACCAAATGAGTTTTGTTCGTTGAGTTTTTCAGTAAATAGGCCACATTTAGCCCTGCTTTGAGTAGTTTTGGTGGAATGGTGGAAGAAATAATCAGATTTCAATGGGTCAAATACTGAATAAAAGGCAAGAAAAGAGACAAAGGGAATACAAACCATTTTAAAATAAAGTATTTGCTTGAAAAAGGTAATAGTACCTATATATAAAAGTTATTATTGCTGTCAACACATGAAGTCTATATAAATTGTTTAATTTTTCTTTTCTCTAAAAATATTATTAAATCTCTTTCTTCTCTCTCCCGAAACAAATATATCAGATATGAGTCATTAATGGAACCAATCACCAGATACGCTACTAAGCTTTAGAACATTTTAGTAAAACACACAGCATCTGGAGTAAGGGTAACAAAGGAGGCAGAAACATGAAGGAAATTGTGTTTTATTCTGAACTTTACAAAACCAAGATGTGAGTTCTTCTATAAAATTTTTGCTTTTACCTTATGAAAAGTTGCTGTATTAGAAGTTAAACCAGTTTGATATTAGTTTTTTATCTTTTTAAACAAATAAGACTTAATTGATTCAATCAATTACTCGGAATAAGAATATTTTAAATATATGTTTCCCCATTAAGGAATTTTGACTGAAGGAGTGTTTGAATCCCAAGTTTCCAGCTCACAGTACAACTAAAGCATTCATTTGTTGACTGACTGAACATTTTAAATGCTACATCCTAAGGCACATTCAAGGCACTAGCAGTACATAAGTGAGCCATATATTTCTTTTCTTCATTGAGTTCATACTCAATTATGAAAATGACAAGTTAAATGGCAGTGTCAAATATGGCTCAGCTATCTCTGAGGGCATGTGACCAAAGACGGCTTCAAAGGTGACATGAAGCTTTCATTGGGTTAGCAAGGGTGAGACACAGGAATTTGCCAAGTTAAAAAGCAGAAAGAGACAGGAAAAAGGTGGAAAAATAATGCAGCAATTTTCAGAGAATACATACAGGGGTGGGATTAAGATTATTGACAATAAGCTCAGTCATTATGAGGAAGCTTTCTATTCCTCAGAGACTGGAAAGGTAGTCAGTTGCAAATCTATCTAGGTATCAGCATGAGAACCTAAAGCACATAAACAGATTCCATGCTAAGATATAGTCTGCTGAGAGGACGGGGCATGGGTTTAGACTATACAAAAATAGTAAGAAACCGAAACAGCTACTAAGAGAATTGAGCACAGGTGAACCAATGATGGAGGGAAATATTTTCTAGGAAAAAAAGAAAAAAAAGTCTACCAGAAGGCCACAGGATTAGTCTTGAACAGCTGTTTCAGTAAAAATAATCAAGGTCAACTAGAGAAAGAGCCAGTAACCTGAATAGCATGGGTGAAAGATCACTAAAGTTCTAAGTTCTCATTCACTCTTAAAGAATTCAGTTCTCTTTTAAAGTGTAGGAAAGGGCAAATTTAGAAAAAAGAGAGCAAATTGAATGCAAACATTTAATTATGATTCCCCCCCAAAAAACCTAGATAAATAGATTTGTTTTTCTTTTTAAGATATAAATTGATAAGGATGTAAAGAAGGAGACAAGATTTCAATAGCAACAGCTGGTTGTGTAGCTGAGAGGTAGAGCACAGGCCTAGCAGGGGCAAGACCCTGAGTTCCATCCCCATTAGTGAAATTTTTAAAAAGATTCAACAGCAGCCAACTGTTGAATGATTGAACAATAAGTGTGAAATAATTTAGCAAACGAAAATAGTGGATGCTTAGGCTGGTATCATGAGAAACTGGGAAACAACCATATTTGCAAAGTAGAATCATAAAGAGGTCCAGAAAGTCTTAAAGTGCCAGATACCTTTGGAACTATGAGTGAAGAGTAGTTTATAAGAAGAGCAAAATGATAATTGGTTTAAAGTGGTTTGAGAAAACCCTAGGGCCCTTAGCCACACTGTGTCTAAGTGTCTCTGAAAAGTTCAACTCTGGAGCAAACAGAACAGAGAAAACACTAGGGAACACCAGGCTCATCTGAGAACCCAGACACTCTTCTAAAAACAAGGAATGACGTACCCAGATGCATGCGGAAAATGCTGACCGTTCCTCCATTTCCTATTTGCTTTATTTACAGAACCCGGTAGCAGACCTATATTTTCCAAGCAAGAAATCAGAAAAGTCTGCTCAAAGAAAAAGTCCAAAGACATGGATGTGAAGGGACCCTAAGAACCCACTCTGATCAAATCCTGTAGACAAGCCCTGCTCATGTTCTCAGAAGTTTCAATCATATTTTGAGCTCTTATTCACATCATGAGCAGAAACTTAGGAATTAGACATTTGAGGAAATTCTGTGCCTGTAAGAAGAGACTGATAAAAAAGAAAAGCAAGTAACTTGAAAGAACCAAGAACAATGAAGGTAGAAAAAAATTTTAAAGAAACTCTTTAAGAGTATCAAGAAGATGTGTGAAAAGTGACTATTATTTGAAAAATAAAAAAATATTCAAAGAAAAGAAAGTTCTAATAATAAACACATTATATCAGATTTTTTTAAATCAATGTTGAGGAAAGTTGAGGAAATATATAAAAGAGTATCTTCAAAGAGACAGCCAGGTGTGGTGGCTCATGCCTGTAATTCCAGTGGTTTGGGAGACTGAGGCAGGAGAATTAGAAGTTCAAAGCCAGACTCAGCAATTTAGCAATGACACCCTAAATAACTTAGCAAGACAATGTCTCAAAATAAAAAAAAAAAATTAAAAATGCCTGGGAATGTGGCTCAGTGGTTAAGTTCCCCTGGGTTCAATCCTAGGATTGAATAAAATAAAAAGACAGAAAGAAACGAGAGGACTTCTTTGCAGTAGTCCTTTCCTGTATTTAGATGCTAACTCTTAAAGAGAAGAGAAAACAGGAAGAAAGAAATGATTGACCAAGTAATTCCTGATATTTTCTAGGAAAGAAAAGCCAGATTTTTTGAATTAACAATGCTCTTACTTAATAATTAACACAAAAATAAAAATAGAACATTAATGAGGCACATCACTGAAATTTTAAACTATTGGAGACAAAGATATCAAAAGTTTTCTTGGAGAAAAAAATTAAAGTGTTGTTACTATGGTATATCTTCCAAAGTCCAATGTGTTGATGGGTTGGTTGCCAGCCTGTAGTGCTACTGGGAGGTGGTGAACACTTTACAAGGTGGTAGTCAAAAAAAAGCTAGGTCACTGGGAGCATGTCTTTGAAAGGAATCTTGGGACCCTGGAATCTTCTTTTCTCTATCTTTACTTCCCAAACCTCAGAGGGTGAGCAGTTACTTCTGCTATGTGCCTCCCACCATGATGCACGATTCTCTAAAGATCCAGGGACAATAGGGCCAAGTGACTTGGAGAGAAATCTCCGAAACCATGAGCCAAAATAAATATTTCCTTTTTTAATTTGATTTTCTTGGGTATTTTGTCACAGAGATAGGAAGCTAAGATAGTATGAAAAATAAGAGATCATACGAGCCATGAGTTTCTGAGCAATAATTCTGGAAGTTGGCAACATATTTGAGTGAGACAACATATTTAAAGAAAAATACTTCTAACATACAATTCTGTAACTAGCCAAACTAGCCATCAAGTAGGAAGATAGAATAAAGATACCTTCAGACATGCAAATTACAAAACATTTACCTCACTCATATTCTTTCTTACAATGTTTCTGTAGATATGTTCATCAAAAGATAATTTTTGATGAAACAGTATATAAAGCACTTCTATTAATAATCAACAATGGTTGTGCAATTAAGTTGTCAGTTGATGAGCTGCTTTTTAATATTTGCTTGAAAGAACAACTGACAGAACAACTGTGGTAATTCACACTTCGATATTTGACAAATACAGTCTAGAACAAACCAAGGGAGACTCTCACTTTAAGGGAAATGATTGGTAGTAGCTGCTGCCAATGATAAAATCGGAAGTTCCAAACCAAAGTTTGAAATTGGGAAATGTGTTATTGTCATGTGACCTTAACATTTTGCTAATACTTAAAGACTTTTCTGATAAGATTGATGTTGATATTAACAAATATATTTTTGATGTTTTATAATTAAAACAGAAGATGTAAATTAGTCAATAAAACAGTATTTTTCAAATGGCTAATGCATGATGCTAAAGAATTATGGGTTAAAAAATTCAATAAAAGTGACAAATATCAATAAACTTTTCAATGTAAAAAACAAATTGGTCAGATTCCATATCACAAATAACTTTTAAGAAAATACTGCTAGTTGGTTTTGATATCCAAGAAAAAAGAACCACAATATCTGTTTAGGCTATTAAAAATATCCCTGGCTTCTCCAACTACAATTCATCGTGAGGTCAATTTTCTTTGTGCACTTTCATGAGAACAACAGACTGAATCTGAAATAGGAACAAAGATCCATGTGTTTTAAGACATATAAAAAAGTTTCTCTTTTGTTTTGGAAACTCTATTAACTTTGCATAAAAAATACAATATGTTTTTGGATACTTTAACACATAAAGAGCAGATCATTGATTTAAACAAATTAATAAATACTTCTAAAATTTTTCAGGTTTAATTTCCAGTACAGTCAGCATTATTAGATATGATTCATATAAACAAAAGTTTTTGAGTCACCAAATTTTTTTTTTTTTTAAGTATAAATGTCCCTGAGACCAAAACATTTGAGAACCACTGGTTTAGTGGAAAAGAAAACAGGTATGGAGTCATTGCTCTGGATGTGTCTAATCAGTCACTAGTACATCTCTCGCTTATCAGTGAGGAAGATGAAATTCAGAGATGGCAAGGGTCTTGCCCAAGGTGATTCCAGCAATTGGAAACCAATTCAGGAGTTCACATCTTTCCTCTCACTTAGTTTATGTTCTTCCATATTTAGTTGACTTCTCAACCTCTAATCTGTATACTGTTTTTACAAATGACTTGGGTGACACAAGTCAATAAAGAATTTTAAGCAAGATATTGTTGAAATATCAGTAGCAATGTCAAATCCATCTCAAAGTTTTCTGTCTGAAGTGAAGAAGTTTTTTAGAGCACTATACCAAATGTGCTAGAAAATAACAAGGAGTCAAATGAGATGCTTCATGGATTATGCAGACTAAACCTAAGTAAATGTAAAATTGTTTTAAACATTTATTATATTTCTAACAGATGGGATCTTCTCAAACATAAGTCACAAGAAATAGGCTGTTACTTCTATAAAGCTTTGTCTTTGTCCCCACAGCAGTATGATGATTAAGATTGAAGAGTGAATGGTGATTAAACTCTGTGCCCTGATACCCTGCCAGAGCTGAGGGAGGTCTGCGATTCAAGGAGAAGCTCTTTGTGATCTTTCAGGACAAAAGCTTCAGCATGATGCAGACCCCGCTGTCCAGCTTTTCTATCCTCAAACACTGAAGATGGAGGAGGCTCTGAAATCACTCTCCGAACATTGATTCTTTATTTATGGGACCTAGGAGACAGAGGACTTTAAGTGAACTTGAAACGGCATGTTGCGATCAGATTTTCAGCTGTTCTGTGTCACTGGGAACTGCAAAGTAAAAAGAACAGCCCTAATATCAATAATAAATGCCTATCAGAGAACTCCAGTAAGCCTACAATGATTGAATAACACCAAGGAAGAAAGACAAAGTTGGAAGATTCCCTTTCTCTCTCTCTCTCTCTCTCATGTCTTTCAGTATGCCCAGGCTTTTGGTATTTCTTTACTTTCTTTACTTCCTCATCTGCATGTTTGCCAGTCAATCCCCAGTTCCAGTCCATGGAAATTTATTCAAATGACAGGGTAATTGAGATCTTGAGGAGGAACAAAAAGGATTTCAAGTCTTTGAACCTCTCTATGAGCAAAATTAATAACTTTAAAGTTGATTACCCCATTAATGTCCAGATGTGGACTCTGACAAGACAGGAGGAAAGGAAATAAACATTTATGCTAAACAACTATGAATCATTCTTCCTCCCAGGACATTATATATGTTGCTTATTCTTCTAGTAATGATACAAAATTTATCAGGTAAAAATGTTCCCCATCTTGCAAATGAAGAAGCTGAAATTCAGAGAAAATTTACCTGAGGACTGGTAAACATTAGAGCTACTAAAGACTGGAACCAGTTCTGAAACTTGGTTTGCCTGGTACGAACATCCTCCCAATGATTCCATCTTTCCCATCAGTCAAAAGCAAACCATAATGAGCTTTCCAGCATTGCCTGTTTCTCATCATTTTCTGGGGACTGATAACTAAGAGAAGGTCAAAAAATATTTGCTGAATGAATAAAGAAGAGAATGTCCTTTGAGACCCATGATATTCAAAAATGGGAAATAAGTACCAGGAAAAACACAGAAGCAATATTTCTGAAGCATGAGCAATTTCTAAGACAACCATAAACAGCTTAACTTGAAGATTAGCTTACCTGGTGGAGGCAATGGGACAGTTACCTCCACAGGTAACCTGCAATTTGTTTCCTTTGAGGTATCAAATGCTAGTGGTTTGATATGATATCTGTATCAGTAAATAAGCACTGGTTGAGAATTATAGCTATTTAACTAGAAGTGCTAAAGCATGATAAACTTGAACAATATTAGTTGTAGTCAACATTTGCAATTCATCTAACAAATACAGAGATGTTGCAGACTGAGTTTGGCTGAAAATTTCAGAAGAATTTTAACCCACATTAATTCCTGCACTACCTCCTGACATGTAGAAGGCCCTCTAACTTCAGTAACCACAGGAGTTATTTACTTTGTCCCACTTCCCTCCTGATATTTTTCTTACTTTTAAACTCTCTTTTCCTTATCCTCTCAGCTCAAATGCTGGAATTTCTTCTTCTTTGAAGAATAAAACAGCAAAACATGTGACAGTGTGTTTAATGTCTCTTCCCATTCTCAGTCTGGAACCAACTAGGTACTATTACCACAGTACCTCTTCCTGCCCAGACAGATATGATCCCCAGATGTAAAATCATGGGAAAACGTAAACATTTCAATAGTGAAGCAGACTATGGAACATATTGATTGAGTATCAACCCTATCCTTCCCAAAACAGATACAGAATTGCTCCTATCTATGTGGAATCTGTTCTTTGCTTTCCTTTTTACTATCTTCTTTTTCAAACTAAGCTTCCCAAAAGTGTACAGCTCATTTAATTTCTTTTTACAAAAGCTGAAGTGTTTTGATATCATATAATCTTCTGTAGACTGAACGTCATGTCCCCTCAAATTCATATGTTGAAACTTTATCCTCTTAAGTCATGGTATTTAGGGGCAGGGTTTCTGAGAGATGATTGGAGGGCCTTTATAAAGGGACCCCAGAGAGCTTGATCATCCCTCTACAGTGTGAGGACACACTGAGAAGACAGTGATCTATCAAGGAAACAGGGAATCCCCACTCAACATTGCAGCCACTGGAGCCTTGATCTTGGACTACCCAGGCTCCAAGAGAGTATGAAATAAATGTCTGCTGTTTGTAAACCACCCAGTCTATGATATTCTGTTATAGGAGCCCAAACAAACCAAGACAAAACTTCTGATATTTTTCCTCCTCAGTAAGGTTATCATGATGAGCTCATCATGAGTGAGGAGAAGTAGGGACACCAGGTGTGATGGGGCTAAGGACTTTTCCATAGGGTCAGCATGGTGTCCACTGTTGGTGTAGACTGATCCCTGCCCTATCCCTTGCTAAGAATTTCCCTGCATAGCCTTCTATGGAACGTGGCAGAAATTTTGATTGAAATAATGAACATGAACACACAAGAATAAATTTAAAAGCAAACTCAGATTTGATGATGTTTTACAACTATTCCAAGTGGAAATAATCTTTTAGAAGACTTTAAATCTCAAAATGTTGTATCTCCTAGGACACAGTATGGTTTATAGAAACAATACCTAAACATGTTTAAAAGTTAATCTGTTGAGTAATATAAAGGATGTATACTCATCCCAGTTTTTTTTTTTTCCAATATCAATGACCACCAGATGACCAAAGGCAACAGAAGGAGAAAGAGGAAGCATAAAACATCACATTGAAAACTCTAAAAATTTAACCTCCCCCAGATTCTGATAATACAGGGACATAAAATTTTAAGTGAGTTACAGGCAAGCTGTAGCAACATCAAGGGCAGGGAGATGACCTGCTCAAAAAAACAACATGAAAAATAATGAAACAATGGATTTTTTTTATATCTAAGGTGTTTTCCTGTACCATACCTCAGCTCTGTTTTAGTAACTATGCTCAACCCTGAAAGTACCCATTCCTCCATATTGATCAACTGAACATGTTATTTATGTCAGATTTGGCTTAGAATGGAGGAAGCAACTTCAACTCCTCTAATCATTACCAAGCCAGGACAGATGAGGAGAAGGTGGTCATTCATGTTGTGTAATTACAATGTGCAAGGAGGAGCCATTCTAGACACAGAATGATCAGCAGGTCCAATTCCAGCTTCCTGTCAATTTCACATTATTACAAATTGCACATTATAGAGTCATTCTTTGGGGACCATCCCCATGTTTCCTTCTTTATAAATTATAACCATACCTACCATCTGGTATAATTCATTAAAGAAAATCTGTATTCATCAGTTCCTTTATCTAACTGTGTGGTGGAGGGAAGGAGGAAAAGAAAACATTTCTTTTCTTTGCTGAAATTCTATGTAACACTGGATTGGTTTAAATTTTGTTCAAAAAATACATACTATTTTTGTTATTTTGACAAAAGAAAGCTGTTGCCCACACTTCTCAAGTGTTAGTGGCTTACCCATTAGTACTAACTCTGCCTTACAGAAGGCCAGATTGCCACTTTCTACTCCTTTGTGACACTCTGAAGAACTGTGGATTTGTATCCTACCCAGAAAACACAATTTTATATACTGTGAGACCTGAAAGATAACTTAGAGTAAATTCTGAATATTAGAGAAAAAGGAAACTAGGTGATAAGTCACTTGTCTGTGATAACATCCAACAAACACAATTTGAGTGCCTATTTATCTAATCATAAATTAAAAGTATGCTGGAGTTGCAGCCACAAGTTTGGATACACACACACGTACTCATACAAACACACATAGGAGTTATCATCTTGTGTACATTTATTCCATACCAATAATACAGCTGACCCAACTCTAAATTTAGTTATACTCATAGTTAAATTCACAAACACGTGTGTTTAGATAGAAATTAGTAGTTCCAAAGAACAAATTTTTTGTTTTGTCTATTTTATTGTTGCTATTATTTGTTTGTTTTAAGTTCATTGATTTTAGACTTCATTTTTATTATTTCCTGTCTTCTACTGCTTTTAGTGTTGATTTGTTCTTCTTTTTCTAGGGCTAAGAGATGTGATGTTAAGTTATTTATTTGGTGACTTTCTATTCTTCTGAAGAATGTGCACATTGCAATGCACTTTCCTCTTAGAACTGCCTTCATAGTGTCCCAGAAATTTTGTTAAGTTGTGTCATGTGTTCTCATTTACCTCTAAGTTTTTTTTTTTTTTTTTTTACTTCATTCTGATTTCTTCTGCTATCCATTGGTCATTCAATAGCATGTTATTTAGTCTCCAGGTTTTAGAGTACCTTCTATTTTTTATTTTATTATTGATTTCTAATTTCATTCCAATATGATCCAATAGAATACAAGGTATTATCTTTATTTTTTGTATTTTCTAAGAGTTGCTTTGTGGCCTAAGATATGGTCTATTTTAGAGAAGGATCTATGTGCTGCTGAGAAGAAAGTGCATTCAATCTTTTATGGATGAAATATTCTTTATATGTCTGTTAAGTCTAAGTTATTAGTTGTATTCAATAGTTCTGTAACTTCTTTACTTAGTTTTGTTTGGAGGATCAACCTAGTGATGAGAGAAGAGTGTTGAAGTCACCCAGTATTATTGTGTTGTGGTCTATTTGATTCTTGAAATTGAGAATGGTTTGTTTGATGTAGGTAGGTGATCCACTGTTTGGGGCATAAATATTTACAATTATTATGACTTGTTGATGTATAATTCCCTTAAGTAGTATGGAAAGACCATCTTGGTCCCTTCTGATTAACTTTGACTTGAAGTCCACTTTATCTGATCTAAGGATAGAAATCCCTGCTTGCTTACACTATCCATGTGAATAACATGGTTTTTTTCCATCCTTTTACCTTCAGTCTATGGATGTCTTTGCTTATGAGGTGAGTGCTATACAGATTTAATGCAATTCCCATTAAAATTTCAATGATGTTCTTTATAGGAGTAGAAAAAGTAATCTTGAAATTCATTTGGAAAAACAAGAGCCCAGAATAGCCAAAGCAATCCTTAGCAAGAAAAGTAATGTAGGAGCCATCACAATACCAGACCTTAAATTATACTACAGAGCTATAGTAATAAAAACAGCATGGTATTGGCACAAAAATAGACTTGAAGACAAATGGTATAAAATGAAGACACAGAGACAAACCCCCATAAATACAGTTATCTCATACTAGACAAAGGTGCCATAAACATACATTGGAGTAAACATAGCCTCTTCAACAAATGGTGCTGGGAAGACTGTAAATCCATATCTAGTAAATTGAAATTGAACCCCTCTATTTCACCCTCCACAAAATTCAACTCAAAGTGGATCAAGGACCTTAGCGTTAGACCAGAAATCCTGTGCAAACCACAATAAAAAGTAGGCCCAACTCTTCATCATATTGGCTTAGGAATAGACTTCCTCAATAAGACTCCTAAAGCACAACAAGTAAAATCAAGAATCAATAAATTGATGGCATCAAACTGAAAAGATTCTTCACAGCAAAGAAAACAATCAAGAACATGAACAGAGAGCCTACATTACGAGAGAAACTCTTAACCATATGCACCCCAGATAGAACATTAACCTCCAGGATATACAAAGAACTCAAAACACTTAACACCAAAAAAGAAATAACCCAATCAATAAATGGGCAAAGGAACTGAACAGGTACTTCAAAGAAAAAGAAATATGAATGGTCAAAAATAAACAAAAAAATGTTCAACATCTCTAACAATTAGAGAAATGTAAATCAAAATTACACTGAGATTCCATCTCACTCCAGTCAGAATGGCAATTATCAAGAATATAAACAACAATAAATGTTGGTGAGGATATGGGGAAAAGGATCACTCATACATTGCTGGTGGGACTGCAAATTTGTGCAACCACTCTGGAAAGCAGTATGGAGATTCCTCAGGAAATTTGGAATGGAACCACCATTTGACCCAGTTATAACACTCCTCAGTTCATACCCAAAGGACTTAAAATCAGCATACTACAGTGATTCAGACACATCAATGTTTATAGCAGCTCAATTCGTAAGAGCCAAGCTATGAAATCATCTTTTGCCCTTCAAAAGATGAATGGTTAGAGAAAATATGGCATATGTACACAATGGAATATTACTCAGTTATGAAGAAGAATGAAATTATGGCATTTGCCAGTAAATGGATGGAACTGGAGAATATCATGCTAAGTAAAATAAGTCAGTCCCCAAAAAACAAAAGCTGAATATTCTCTCTGCTATGTAGATGCTAAAACATAACAAGGGATGGTAGAGATGAGATGTATAGAAAGTTCATTGGATTAGACAAAGGGGAATGAAGGGAAGGATGGAGGAATTGGAATAGGAAAGATAGTAAAATGAATCATAGACAACTTTCTTATGCTCATATGTGAATACACAACCAGTGTAATTCCACATCATGTTCAACCACAAGAATGGGATTGAAATTGTAATAGGTTGCACCCCATGTGTATATAATATGATAAAATACACCTTCCTAGGGCTGGGATTGCAGCTCAGTAGTAGAGTGCTTGCTTAGCATGTGTGGGGCACTGGGTTTGATTTTCAGTACTGCATATAATTACATAAAATAAAGGTCCATTGACAACTTAAAATGTATTTTTAAAAAAATACACCCTACTGTCATGTATATAAAAAGTCACAAATTAAAAAAAATGAAATTAGTAGTCCTATTTTTCAAGTAAGGAAATTGGAACTTAGAAAAGTTCTGTACTGGGCTGGGGAGATAGCTCAGTTGGTAGAGTGCTTGCCTTGCAAGCACAAGACCCTGGGTTTGATTCCCAGCGCCGCAAAAAAGAAAAAAGAAAAGTTCTGTACTTTTTCTGATATCAAATAGCTAACAAATATTGGTAATGGATTCAATTCAAGGGTCCTCATCAAAATTATCCCAGGCATTTTTATCTCGGGATTTATTCCAAGAGACAAGTGACAATCAGAAATGAAACCATTTTGTTTTATTTTTCTAAGTTTCTATTCCAATATGTTTTTGCTAAATCATAGTGATCAATCTATCAAAGCAGAACTTGTTTATGTCCTTGATTTTAAATATTCTATTAAATATCTTAGGAATTTCCTTGATCAAAAGCTAAAATTTACTTGGCAAGCCATATAGCTTAAGTCATCTCTTACAGAAAGGAGCAAGGGGAAAAAGTCCATTAGAGATGGAATTTTTCAATATTCTCTGATATCTAATTAAAAAAAGAATTAAAAATAATAAAACAGATTAAAGTTTATGTGAAAGAAAATAACTTAACCTTTGGACTACTGGTATTTATCATTCCTGGTGAACTCTCAAGTTGAATAATTCTGACAAAAAAAAAATAGGACTCTGCTGAAAGGGGTTTTGGGGGTTTCTTTCCATGTTTCCTCAAAAATCTTTCTAAAGATGAGCTTTATAGGTCTAGAAGGCATCATAGCTTATGATTAAGGTTAGAAAAATGATATTTTTTTAAACTAGAATAAAATAACAACTTGGGTTTTAGAATTATAACTACCCTATGAGTTGATCCTATAGGGATTATTTTATCTTATCTTGTGTTCCTCCAAATTCATATATTGAAGTCCTAATCTCCAAGTGGCAATGATTGGAGATGGGCCTATGAGGTTAAAGAGGTTGTTAAGCACAGAGCCCTGAGACAACAGAATTAGTTTCCCCTAAGAAGAAACAACAAAGAGCTTCTTTCTCTTTCTTTCTTCCCATAATCACAAACAGCCCACATGAGCATACAAGACATATGCACTTATGGTGGTCACCTGTGCAAACTAAGAAAAGAGGCCTTAGGATAAACCCACTTTGCTGACACCTTGATCTTGGACTTTGTAGTCTTCATGGTGTCTTGTTAATGGTAACCCAAGGACACCTGTGCAGGGGAATTTCACTTCAATTTTATGAACAGACAATTTTGAGCAAAAATATCTTCAGGTAAAGCAATTTAAGGTTGCTGTTCTGGGCACAAAGTTTTGCTTTGACTGATAACTGTTTTTGAGAATGATAGTATAAACTGCAACATAGTGAATATGGGAGTTGTCACTCTTTGGAACATTATTTGATAGATTGTATGATTTATGATGATGCCCCTTGTCCAACTCCTTAATCTCAAAGAAACGTGTGTAGCTGACTGTAAGCCTGACCTTTCTTTCTGTAACATTAGAGCTTCCCAGCTGAAATGAAGAGCATAAGTTTCCTTTCCTTCATAAATATCCGTGTTAAAAGAATTACATGAGAAATGAGGAAAATTAGTGCACTTTCCAGGGAAGTATTTACATTATAACTAAATTTTGCAGGAAGAGTAAGAATGGACACTCAGCCCACAGGCAAATATTTTCTTCTTTTTCCCTTGAGCCAAACATAAAGTCCTGCTTTCCTGCCAGGTCTCAGGGCAGCTTCAGAATCCATTTCTACATGGCAGAGTTGGCAGCCCTTCCAACTGACTGCAGTTGGCCTGCTGGGTAGAACTTGATTTCTACGCCTAAGTATAATTCACTTACCATGTTTCCAGAGCCATAGACCAAGGTATGAAGGAAACTGGACTGAATCTGAGAAAAAATAGGCTAAAAGCAAGAACAATTTAAAACCACTAACTCTCATGTTACTTTATTTGGGAGATGAGAAATATGAATAATGCATTATGTATTGTGTGACTAATAATTGCTTATATAATATTTATCCTTAAAATGGCAATGGACCAACACCATAGGTTGGCTAAAGCAACCTACACTTTTAATATTCTTCTTCTCTGCCTGCCTCTGTTATACAGTCTGCAAAAGCTGAAACTGTTTATTCAGTCCCCTTTTCAGCTAGGTGTGGCCACAAGACACACAGGTCTGGGATATAGGCAGAAATCTGCTGAAGCAACCTATTCTTTGGTCTGGAATGCAGCCATGAGATCTGGGGATGTGACACCTTCTAGCACCCATGAACCTGAAGTCATCACTAAACCCACCTGTGTTGAACTGACACACCTGACAAGAAGAACTGAGCTTGTATCTACTGAGGCTTCCTCCTTCTTCCAATTTTTGCTCCATTCAGGCCCCAGTCTATTGGACAGAGTGGCACCTGACATTCAGGGCAGGAATCCCTCCTCCTCAGTTTGTTATTCCACATGCCAATCCTGCCTGGAAAAATCCTCACAGACACACCCAGAAGTCACTTAATCCCAAGTATTTCCCAATGCAGTCAAGTGATATTCCAGATTAACTATCTATTAACAACAGATTTATGACCTACTTCTGCTCCCTTGTCTGAGTTGGATTGAGATGTGTCAGCAGCTAGATTGAGATTCTACTTCAAACTGAAGGACATCTTAAACTATATCACAGCTTTCTTTGTGAGTCCTGTCAGGAAGATGACCATAGAATCATATAGTTTTTTGGTGGGGTGGAGGATGCAGAATCCTGTCAATAAAAGGAGTTTCTAAATAAAATTAGGTTGCAAAGCAAATTACCTTCAACCTCAGTGTAAGGGCAGGATTCTGGCATCCTTCTGCAGGCAGTCTTCTTGTGTAGAAAGTCTATCAACTTGACTTCAGCCAAGTTTGCATTATAAGCATTCATTTTGCAAGAGGAATTTCATGAATTCCTGCCTTATCAAACTGTGAAAGTGGAAGTTTTTCCCAAATCCTGTCCTCTCTTCTTGCTCTGTCTTTGAGGTTTCTACAACCCACTTCCATCCTTCAGAATTCACCCAAGCCATCAGGTATATATATTAGATTTTCTCAAAATTTCACACCATGTAGTAGACTTTCTGAATTCATCAAACTCCCAGCTACAGTAAGATCTCAGTGTCTCCTCCTTGCATATACCTTCCGTGTCTGAGTGGACGGTTTGAGCCCCACCTCACATGGATAAATAGAGGAGTGGAAAAAGTTCAAAAACCTCTAAACATCTCTGAGTCCCTCCAAACTATCTTTCCCTACTTTTTTTTCCCCTTTTATGTGAATTGATGGAGCAGTCAGGATAAGGATTGCAGGGATGGTTCACTATCCTTTATTAAGTCCTATGTATATGACTCTGGCACTTCCCTCTTGCTTTTCATTTTTAAGCTCCTGCCAGAATTATGAAATAGAAGGAAAACATGCCAATCAAATGTTGACTATACGTTCAAAGAAGGTGAAAAGTTATATGTGGATTTTGAAGTCTTGTTTGTTATTTTATTTTTGAGGTACTGATGACTGAACCCAAGAACACACTACCACTGAACTATATTCCCAGAACTTTGTTTATTTTTTTATATTTTGAGACAGGTTCTTACTAAGTTGCTGAGACTGGCCTCAAAGTTGCTATCCTCCCACCTGAGCCTCCCAAGTCACCAGGATTATAGGCATTCACCACCATGTCCAGCTAAAGATTTATTTTAAATCTGGGTTTTGAATTTTAAAACAGCAATAATTTTAATATTAGAATTTAATTTAAAATAATTCATTCAGTAAAATTATCTTCCTGTACAGTTTAAAATAACTCAGCTGATCCTTGTCCCTGCTAGAAATTCCTGCTTCCACCTCTCATAGTAGCTTAGCTTCTGACAGATGGGAACCCCACTCCAACCTGAGCTTTGTCAGGTTAAACACTGATTTGGATTGCTAACTACCCATGACACTATGTAAGGAACAAACACAGAGCACTGAAGATTCCTCCCAGGCTACATGCTGCTGCTGCTGCTGCTGCTGCTTCCTTGCTAGCCCATCATGAGGTCTTGATTTTCCTCGTGGTAGACCCACAAGTTATAACTAACAATTCCTCAAACATGTGAGACACATCAATAGAGAAGACATAATATTCCTTCTTTTTTCTGGTATATATTTATTTGAAGGATAAATTCCTCATGGAAGAGTGACTTCAATGAAGGCATATGCATTTGATTTTGACTGCTCTTTTCAAATTGCCCTCCAGAGGAGCGTGACCCTTCAGTCACTACCCACGTGTAGGTACAGGCAGAAGTCCTGTAGCATATACACACTGAGCCTATTTTCCTGTTTTTTTCAGAAATAGCTAACGTAGCCATAACATTTCCCATGTAGATTTTCACCTTATACACTTTTGAAAAAACCATATGTCTTATTTAAAAAATCCAAACAACACACACAAAGGGGACTCTCCTTAACCTACTCTTCTGTGCCTGACTTGTCCTCTCTTAGCAGTATATCATGAATATCATTTTATGTTAGTATTTTTGGGTCCATCTCAGTTTTTTTTTTAATTGATTTTTTAAAATTTTTACAGACTGCATTCTGATTCATTGTACACAAATGTGGTACAGCTTTTCATTTCTATGGTTGTACACAATGTAGATTCACACCATTCGTGTAATCATACATGTACATAGGATAATGATGTTTGTCTCATTCCATCATCTTTCCTAACCCCGCCCCCTTCCCTTCTCATTTCCCGCTACATAATCCAAAGTTCCTCCATTCTTCCCCCCACCCCAACTCCTATTATGTATCAACATCCACTTATCAGAAAAACAGTTTGACCTCTGGGTTTTTGGGATTTGGCTTATTTCACTTAGCATGATATTCTCCAATTCCATCCATTTACCTGCAAATGTCATAATTTTATTCTTCTTTATGGCTGAATAATATTCCATTGTATATGTATACCACAGTTTCTTTAATCATTCATCTACTGAAGGGCATCTAGGTTGGTTCCACAATCTACCTATTGTGAATTGAGCAGCTATGAACATTGATGTGGCTGTATCTCTGTAGTATGCTGATTTTAAGTCCTTTGGGTATAAACCAAGGAATGGGATAACTGGGTCAAAAGGTGGGTTCATTTCAAGTTTTCTGAGGAATCTCCATACTGCTTTCCAGAGTGGTTGTACCAATTTGCAACTCCACCAACAATAGTACAAGTGTGCCTTTTTCCCCACATTAAACTTAAAAGGTTTTTCTCAGCAAAGGATACAATCAATAATGTGAAATAATGTGCCTACAGGATGGGAGAAAATCTTTTCCACATGCACTTCAGATAGAGTACTAATCTCCAAAATTTATAAAGAACTTACAAAACTTTACACCAAAAATACAAAAAACCCAATCAATAAATGGGTTAAGGAAATGGGCAGACACTTTACAGAAGATAGATAGACAATTAACAAATATATGAAAAAGTGTTCAACATCTCTAGTAATTACAGAAATGCAAACTAAAACCACCCTAAGATTACTTCTCACTCTAATTAGAATGGTTATTATCAAGAACACAAGCAATACTATTTCTTCTTGCAAGATCTTTCTCAAGAGAAAAAGAATCAGCCACCAGATATTTTGTTCCTTTTTTCAGGCTTTCAATTCCTTCATCTTCCCCAAACCTATCCACTCAAAATATTGATGTACAAAGGTTTGACTTAGTATCCAGTCTCTTGAGAAAGGGAGTTTGTCCAAATACTGGATTTTGATCCCAAAGTTGTTAGTCATGGACTTGCAAATTACATTATTTTTTGCATTATTGCATTTATAAGCCAGAACTAATAATGAATGCACTTATTAATTCAACAAATGTTTAAATAAATGCACCAAACCTTGTTAGTCCGACAGAATCAGAACTAGAGGGCTTCTATTATTGGGCATATTTGGCAAAGACCTATAAGCAAAAATGCTAAATTTTTTACTTCATTGCTAACCTTTTATTGTTTTCTCACTGTAGAGATTAAGTTGAAAGTTCTTCTTCCATATCGCTATTATTCTAGCCTTCAAAAATAGCACTTGACTTTTGTATCTGGGACAAAAGCAGAAGTTACAGGGCAATTGAGCATTCTTATTAATCCACGTTATCCTTTAAGATTCTAGAACCACTGAGAAAGAGTCATCTGGAGTTCGAAGATGGAGAGAGATCTGAAGACCGTGGAAAGAACGAGGACTTGGGGCTGGAAATTTTCGGTGACTGATACTCAGCACCTTTGTCACCAGAAGAGGGAAACTGGGGAGGGATGGTGGGACCAGAAACTAAGAAACCTGGTAACGGGTTTATAGGTCCACACTAGCACCAAGATGCTGGAGTTGTCTGGCTGGGAATGGAGCGATAGGCCGGAGAAGACCAAAAAGGTTTGGAAAATGGACTCTTTCATGAGTGGCTATCATGACAGAATCCTTCCACCTGGCTCTAATAAGCTTTGGGTTCTTGTACTATCACAGGAAGAGGGAGATACTTCCCAAAGCATGAGTGAGGTTGAATTAGTGTATGGTCTCTCAAACTAGGGCTAATCTAGACTGATGCTAAAAAGTTAAGACATTTTACCTTCCCATACCTTCTTGTTATATAGGAAACTCACTTTTACTTCTCAAATAAATATAATAAGGCATTTGTGCCAAAAAATAAACACATTTAGATAAAAAAGGAAGAAATGGACAATCTTCCCTAGGGAAACAGGAAGATGCATGAGAGAAAATAAAGGCTTTCTATCTCACACCTTCTCAAGTTTTTCCAGGTACAGTTACTCCACAAAGTCTATAGATTTACTCATAATTCAATAATATATATCTGTAATTAATTGAATAACTCCTGCTCTGCAAACTCAGGGTGCAAACACAACGAAATATCTTTTCTTTGGCTAATTAACCCAACTACACTATATAAGGAAATTTGAATATCTTATTCTATCCTTGTTAAAGACAATGAAACACCACCTGATCTTGCAAAAGGATTTGCTATTCGACCTACCTTACCTCATTTTACCAAGACCCTTTATTCATACCTTTTATTATTTCAGTAAAAGGCACTTATGTAAGCTTTTATTCCCAGAAATATTTGGGAAGACTGACATGTTATTAATTCCATTCAATATTTTGCAAACAATATTTTGGTAAAATATTTTATACTTCCAAATGCTTTAAGCATATAGTGTTTTCATGTCAAATTTGACCCTGCTCACTTGGCTCAGTTCGTTTCATGGATATAAATTAATACCCTTGTTATATTAGATAAGGTAATATATAACTTACTTGGCTAAGCCAGTCTTATTTTCATATCAATCTACAAACCAGACTGTAATTTTCAGTATAAAAATATGTTATTATGTATTTAGCAGAATATTATAAACAATTACTGAGTATGGATCACATTTTGAAATATAGATTAATTTGGAGCATACTTTATGATTTTTTAAAAAGTATATAGTATAAAAAACTAATTAGTCTGGCACCTAGCTGGAAAATTTGCGTCATATGAATAGAGGTAACATTTAAACCAAATCAGGAATACCTGCAATTTGGAGAATTGTAATTTGATTATGAAATAAGCTTTGGAGTCTTCACATGACACCAGACATGAAATAAATCATGTAATTTTTAATTGGTTAATTTCATTGATTATAACATAAATTTGTTTGTAATTCTAGAACACATTCAAAATTATTGAAAAGGACTCTAATTGTGTGACTGAAAATGTTTTTCCTTATAGCACATTACAAGTCATTATAATAAGTATTAATGCTAGATGAAAAGAAATGCTTACTTCTTAAAAATGGAAGAAAGATAATTTTCCTGTTTAGTGTTTCTTAGTAATTGTCCCTGATCTTTGCTCCTATAGGACTCTTCTTTAAAGTGAATACTTCTTTGACAATAGTTGATGGAGAAAAGAGAGAAAATTACTAAGTGAATACTGTAATTACTGCCACTATCCATGTTTGTATACATATATATACATACCATACATGTGAGATCAGAAATTCCAGGTCAGTCCCCAAATATCCTCCTTCTGACTTATATCAACCTTAACACACAACAAATACAGGTAAGACTAAAAGCCATGAGTATTTATAGTGCCTTTCATATTAATGGAGTCTTCTCCTTAGATGTCTAGAAGATTCCTGTGACATCCTGGAGATATGTACTTTTGTAAAAGGCGATGATGCTGTGTTCTGGAGGTTTGAGTGTGTTTCCTGGTGGTTCACATGTTGTAGGCTTTGTCTTCAGTGTGCTGTTGTTTAAGTGGTAGAAGCTGTAAGAGGTGGAGCCTATGGGAGGTTCATATCCATAGGGGGTACTGCCCCCAGAAAGGATGAGCATTACCCCTGGTACCTCTGAGTCAATTCCCCCCCTGTCTATCACTTGTTTTCAGGTCATGTGATCTCTACCACTTCAGCACTCTCCTGTCATTACAATGCTACCCACCTGGAAGTCCTCAGAGCCAAGTTGATGGTGGCACCAGGCCCTTGAATCCCCAGAATAAAGCACTTCTTTAGCGACAGGCAAGTTTTAGGAAATATGCACACACACACACACACACACACACACACACACACAAACACACACAAATTAAAGTTCCAGAAACTGACCCTTAGTGTCTGTGGGTGACATTCTTGAAGTTTAAAGACTGATTTTTTTAAATGTATTGTCCCATTTATTTTTTAAACATTTAACTTTTTATTGGTGCATTATAATTATACATAATAGTGGGATTCATTATGCCACATTTGAATATGTACATAACAATTTGATTAATCTCATTTCCCAATGTTTTCTCTTTCCCTTTTCTCCTCCTTATCCTTGATCTGCTTGCTCTATTCTACTGATCTTCCTTATATCATTACTATTTTTATTATTAATTAGTATTTTATAATTATATTTATTATATATATGGTTCATTGTGCTATATTTGTACTTGGACATAACATAATTTGGTAGACATTTGTTCCCTGTACCTCCCCATGACCAAGAATCTGTCACTTTACAGATTTGTGTCTGGCTCCCCCACATCCCTCCCTGGGACACTACTTCCTTTTAAACTTTTGAATCCCAGGAGTCTATGCACAATCCATTTACCTGGGCAGCTGAGCTGCTCACTAACTCTCCACCAAAAGTCATCAGAGCCTGCAGTGGGGTCCTTCAGCTGCCTGTGTAGTAAAGCTATCTCTCTTAGTCAAAGGCAATTTAACTTCCAAAGGAAGACAGCCCAAGTTATTCCAAGCATTGCTTACACATATCAACTTAAAATTAAAATGATTTCATCCTGAGAACATACTAAAAATTCAGACTTCATTGTGGGGTAGACAAAAGAACTTCACTTGTTGGTGACCATGACTGTCCCCATTCATTGACAATTTAAATAATGTAAAAGTGGATAAGTCCAGTGGAAGAATGAGTAAGGAATTTGGAGTTAGATCCTAGCTCCCATCTCTGCTTTGGCCTTTACCAGATATATGATTATGGACAAACAATCTCTGAATTCCAGTGTTTTTAACTATAAGATGAAGATAAATTACCAACTTCATAAGATTTGTGAGGATTAATTGAATTAGTATCTGTAAAGACCTTAGTCACGTGCCTGGAATGACAGTCAATTTGTAGAATCTTGGTGCCTTTCCTTTATTTGTCATTTACTAAGTAAAAAAAAAAAAAAATTCAAAGAAGGACTGAGACATAAACACTTCTCCCAGAAAGTACAAAATATTGAGAGGCAGCCAGATGTAGGGAAAAAAAGTTAAAATAGAGTTGATTAAAGGCTACGATACATGGGGCTGAGGGGGTGGGGTGAGAGAAGAATAAAGGAATTTGAGATTATGTAGAGGAAAATGAAAGGAAGGATGGGGTGGGGGTATGAAAGATGATAGAATGAAACAGACGTCATTATCCTATGTATATGTATGATTACACAAATTGTGTGTATCTACATCGTGCACGACCATAGAAATGAAAAGTCGTACCCCATTTGTGCACAATAAATCAAAATTTGGTCTGCAAAAATTTAAAAAAAAATAAAGTCTATGAAAGAGGCACTTACAAAATATGATTAAAATACAGAGCCAAGAGCAGGGAAGGCATCCCTACAAGGGTCATTCTGTATGGTTTAATTCAATTCAATACAGCAAGTCATCCCTGAGATACTCTTGTCCCCTCAGCACTGTTGGGCATAATGAACCATTCAGAGTAAGAACTGTGAACTCTGTCCTTTGGCATTTTGTAATTTATATTGGAAGATAAGACTTAGAGGAAGCATAGCATTTTAAAAATATTTATTGAATGTCTATTATGTGCCAAGAACTACACAAGGCAGAGGGTTTACATGTTTACCTCCAGAGCTACGGTCTATGGTAGAAGTTGGTTAGAAGTTAATCAGTCAAAAAATTAGTGCCACCAACTGATGACATGCCAAGAGGTAATAGAGAGTGAGCACTTCAGGAGGACAAAGAGGGAGGGAGAGAACATCAGTCATTGTCAGGTTGCCTTCAAACTCATTCTGAGTGTCCAGGCAGCCCTCTCTGTATAAGTGGAGTAAAGACTGAGGATATACAACTTTACACTTTCCTACATTCAAGATATCCTTCTGGCTTTGTACATCATATAATTTAACATATTTACTATGTTTATATTTGAAAGTATAAGTAATGAAATGATGTACATTGAACAGTGTTATGTATTCAACTTGTGATATATGAACCATCAATTCTTACCAGATCCTATGTGTGTGCACACACACTCAGACAATCACACGTGTGTAAACATGGTTATTATTCTAGCTATTTCAAACTGTGCTCATACATACTTACTGCTTTGCCATCTGACTGAAGATCACTGATTTTGTCAGTTATAGAATCACAGGAATTTACTAGGCTTAAGGAATATTTTAAATACCAACCCCAAAGGAGACTCATAACTACAGATACCAGGTAGTTATTAAATATGACTTTAGATAATTGAACTGACATAAGAGTATAGATCTTGTTGTAATACCTTTAATTTTTCTAAGCAGAATATATTTTTATGGTAACATGATAAAGCAAAGTAACATTATTCTCAGCCATTAGAATTCAAAGAAACTGCCAAAATTAGAAGACATCTTCCAATAGGGTACAGAGCTAAGAAGTATTCTTCAATTTCATTGGTATTTTTTACTTTACATTTCAGGGTCTTAGAGATACTTTATTTTACATGTCTGGTGATAGAATTTAGAAGGAAAAATCATCTTTCATGTCATTCCTTTCCACCACACTGACCACACCTCACTCTTGCCCTGTGTCCAGATCCTGTATATCTATCTGGGAGAAGGCAGAGTGGCAGGGAATAGAGAAGGGAACATTCTAAAGAAGCAGATGTGTGCACAACTCTTGACCATGCTACTTGTGTATATGTGACCCTGAAAATTATCAGCCTCTCCCAGTTTCAACCATTTCACCAAGGAAATGAGGAAGATGGTAGGGTTCATTACAGGATTATTACAAGGAGGAGGTAGTAGCCACACAGTTTCTGGAAATCAGTGAAAGAAGTTATATAATTGCTACAACAGAAGAATGAAACAACTTTTACTTTCAGGCAAAGGCCTTGTGTTTTGTGGGAACAATAGTCACCACAATTTTAAAGACATTCTCAAATACAAAATAGCTCAGGTAAAAGTGTCCAAGAACACTTCTTGAAAGAAAAAGGAAGACATTTCACCAACAAACTGAGTCAATCAAAAGCTAATGTGGGAAGCTGTACTCGGAGTTCCCTAGTCGATTCAGAAGGCTATGGAGTGGTGTCTATAGAGATCTGAGAGATAAGAACGATGAACACATCAAGGTGCTCTTTAAGCACAAAGGAAACAAACAGATGTTCTGAACATACTAGAACTCAGAGAATGTAACTGCTGAAAGCCATTTTGATACTAAAATCCAGCCAACTGAAGGATAATTAAAATAAAGTGTGCTGGAGTAAGGAAGGCATTACAGAATGGCCTGACACTGGATTCAATTAAATGAAGGAATAGAATTACATACCTCTGGGAATTATGGTGACTAAACAAACTATAATTGTTATAAATCCTGAATTTGTGGAAATTGTAGTAGAATATCAAAACTAGAAAGAGGGAAAGAAAGTGAAAAAAATAGCAGTGTTAATTTCTTCATTTTTTCATTGTAGATAGCTAATTGAAAGATTTAGAAAACACAATCACTGCACATTCCCCCTGCATTTTTCTTCCTTTTGTTTTCAATTTAGAAATGTATCTTATGATATTTAAGATAAATGTATCTCCTAAGGTACAAAAACAGGATCTAAATTTGTATAAGCCTTTCCAATGAATTTCCGTTTTTTTTTTCCTTTTGTAGAATTCAGAAAAAGTATAATGATTTAATTTTTAAAATAAGCCTATCCCATTGTAATCAAATTTTATCTATTTTTCTATCACCTATTCATGTATATATTTTCCTATCCACATTGTTATATTCAAGGTGATGTCTAGAAAGTTATTCCACCTGCTGTTAATGATTATTTCTCAGTGCTAGGATTTTAAGTAATCTTTAAACTTTGTTATACTTCTCATTGTTCTTTGAATTTTAAACAATCACAGTGTGCCATTTAAAAAAAACAGAAATCTTTTTTTTTCTTTAACAATGTTTAAAAAGTGGTTTATTTATGGAGTAGAACTTGGCTAGAAGATAGTTATTTTCATATACAGTCCTCCCTCATTTCTGTGGGGAATTAATTCCAGGATCCCTGCAGACATCAAGAGCCACAGATGTTCATGTCCCTATATCAAATGGCCTAGACTTTGCATATAACCTATGCTCATCCATATACTGTAAATCATTACTAGGTTGCTTACAGTACTGAATATAATGCAAATGCAATGCAAATAGTTGTCACATGTATTATTTAGAGAATGATGAAAAGAATAAAAATCTACACATGTTCAGTACAGACACAATTTTTTTCAAATATTTCAATCCATGGTTGGTTGAATTCATGGGTTCAAAACCCACAGATACAGAGGGCTGACTTTAACCCATCTGGTAGTATTTGGGAGACAGGGGATGTGTGTGTGTGTGTGTGTGTGTGTGTGTGTGTGTGTGAAAATACTGACGTTTCTTTTATAAAATGAAAAAAGGTGAAAAATAGATTTTATATACTATACAATGAATTACTAATTTGTCTCATGTCTGACAAGATACAATTTGAGAAATGATAGAAACTGTTTTCTGACACCTCTTGTGAACTACTTAAATTTTCCTTGCCCAACTGCTACATGGATTCCCCTGCTTCACACAGGCAGAGCTTCAGTGGGGTCTCTCGCTCACAATGTGCCCTGCTTGCCTCCCTCCTGAGGTTTCCTGTCAAAGTCATCACAGAACACCTAGTGTCCATGCATGTGCAACCTAAACTTGGAAAAATTAACTCCCTGTGG
The DNA here is from genome assembly GCF_902686445.1 of Sciurus carolinensis. Taxonomy (NCBI): domain Eukaryota; kingdom Metazoa; phylum Chordata; class Mammalia; order Rodentia; family Sciuridae; genus Sciurus; species Sciurus carolinensis. The sequence continues at coordinate 84,009,652 of NC_062215.1, forward strand.
TGCAAAGTGTAATTAGTGGGATATAGAAGCCAGCAGATAAATCCTACCTTCTTTTATACCCCTACAGATGATCCTAAGACCCCATTTCTCTCATGGAATAGAGCATTGGGTTGCATGTTAAATATTATCATCTCCCCAAGGAATTGACACTAACCCCTCCCCTGTTTCATCCCTTTATCCTTCACTCTCACCCTATGGGATTATACTGTAGTGAAATAATAAGCTTAGACTTGTTCTGGGAAACTGTTCTCTGGACCAACCATGTAGGACAGAAGCTGCTATTTTTCTACATAATAATGTGGAAATCTAATTCTACTAAAAAAGGAGGCTGTGAAAATTACAGGGTATTCAGAAAATGATTTATCTCTTTGGGGATTTAGACAAAGAACAGTCTCTCCTTGGGAAATGAGTATTTATGTTCACTAAGACTACACACACATCTGAGAGAAAAGTCATGTTTTGAAATTGGAGTTATAAAGAGACATTCTACACCTTTCTTGAGAATGCATCAAGCCACCTGCAGTGTCGCGCCACTCCCATCAGCCTTGGGCTACCTCAGCTTCACCTCCTTTCCTCTTCACAGGATGCTGGGGTCCCAACGGCCCTCCTCATTGACAACCCTGGAATGACCTCCTTTCACTAATGTATACCTTCATTCAACCTGAACTTCAAAGGACTATGAAGAAGGAGTGACTTAGATGTGGAGGTGTGTACCAAGAGGTGGCCCTGTGGACATCAGGGTGAGAATAATTCCATGGGTAAGAAGGCGGCTTCCAGATGTGGATGGATGGAGGGTCAGAAGACAAACATGAAGGAAAATTGTTTTTGCTCAAAATCACAATTTTAGGACTGGTTTACTATTTGTTCGCATTACTGGGGATACTTATAAAGTTCATCAATGAACCACCTTTTCAGTTTATCAAGCAGAGTAGAAAACAGAACAGCTCTTTTGTGAAAAAGAAAAGAAGTTGTAAAAGATCTCAAGCATTAATTGAGGAAAAAATGCCCAGAAGTAGTTTTGCCCACTGGAATTTCTACCAAAATGGTGGGACTGAGATTGTTACTAAAAGTAGCATTTAATTAGAAAGTTGAGAGTAGAAAAAAATTTTTTCAAACCATATTCAGAAGATTTGTCTATAGTTTGATTTGGCAACAGCAGCAGCAAAAAAATAAAACAAAACCAAAAACAAATAACAAAACAAACAAACAAAAAAACCAGAAATCTTGTTTGACTACAAGCAAATCTCAAAATGTGAACAGTTAAATTAAGAGGTATAAATCATCTTTGCCAAGACAATTTACATGTGTATTTTTTTGCCAAAGGATTCAGACAGAGCCACCTCACACATTTGTGCGGACTGCACATTACAGGCGCGTTAATCTATGTGAATGATGCCCCCAAGTGCTGTATGTGGAGAACCCTCACACTTTATGCAGCTGCCCTGCACATACAATTTATGTGCTTTTAAAATTTGGGACCTTTCTTTGTCTTTTTATGGTAACACATTTAGTTTGAAATGTCTTTTAAACAGTCAGTTCTTCAGTGGAACTATCCTAACCGTAATATACTCAGTTGAAGTAAGTCTATCCTAAAGTTTATCTTTTTAATCTCTGCCCTGACTCTAAAACACCTGAGATTCTTGACCTCTCCATTGATTTCACATCATGGAAGACGTGGCTTCAGGGAAGACTTGCCATCAGACTAGTAAACAGAACCTATACTTTTATTCCATGCTTCCTATAGGCAAATCCTAGATATGATCCATAGTTTCATGTTCTCCACTGCCTTGGATATAGTAAGTACTCAGGAGTTATTAATGGAGTGAGTGTTGAAAACTAAATCTGCTCTTTCTTTTGCATCTTCCCACATCAACTGTGAAGGGATAACACCCAAAGGCAACATATGAGCATCAACTAACAACTCTCCTAAATAATAGAGTTTCTTCTTTCAGAAATATTGCTTAAAACAGCTGAAGAACTAAACGAGGTTTCTGAAATGAAACTGAAAAACAAGTCTGGCAAAGGAACTGCTTCTTTCCTAATCAGCAAGCCAGTCCCATGGGAGGGTGCTTCCTTTCAAGCCCACATGCTCTGGTTACTGTGTTGGAGAAGCTGGTGGTGGTGGGTATAGTGGAGGAGGCTGGAGAGAACCCTTGTGGAGGGTCTTAGCCTGATTGCTGGGAATTGCCTTCAGGGGCAGAGCCTAATTCTGGAAATCTGCTAGGCCTCACATACCTCCTCTTGTGATGGATGTCTGTAATTTAAACTCTTGAAATGAAAGGAGAAAGTATCCAAAATTAACATGATGAAATGGAGCATTATTCAATTAGAAAGGCAAAGTCCGATTTTGAGAGGCAGAATATAATTACAGGGTTGGAGTTTTTCCAGGAGTTGTGGATAGCACCCCAGCTGACTGTAGAAGCAATTCTCTCTGGCTGAGCCTTGGCAGATGGTATGTGTCATCCCTATCCTCACCAGCACTGTGGACCCTGGTCTTGCAATGGCACAGCACCCCACAGTGTTAGCTGATATTCAAGGCTCTGAACATTCATAAAGCTATATCCTCAAAACACTGAAGAACACAGAACTCATGATACTTTTTTGTTCTCCTGGGAGTAGGCATCAGATTGAGTGAATATACATAAAGATATCTTGGAATCTGTAAAAAAAAAACTATTTAAATATGGTTATTATTATTAATATTGAAAATCTTGTCATTTTATAACTCATATTCAGAATCCTCACTGAAAGCATTGAATACAGGGTTATACATACTATGTATAATTATTATACAATAATCATTACCTTAATATAAATATTTTGCATTATGTTAGATAGGACTTTATAAACTTAATTTAGTCTAAAAGTTAATATTTAAATTTCATATGTTTCAAATTTAAGTTTGAATATCATTTATTTGAAAAACAATTGTTTCTAAAGACTCAAGAGATAGGAGAGTAATCAAATATGAAGAAAAGAAACTTAGGTTTCAGCACAGGAGTCAACAAGGGGAATGAGTGTTCAGAAGATCACTAGTAATCCCAGTAAAGCTGAAAAGATTACCCTACCAAGGACACTCAACAATTTGTGCAGAATCCAAGCCATGCTCCATGTGGGATGGGTGTCACCTGGTCTCTCTGATTCACCAACTCTTTTCACCCCTGCTAGGAACCAGACTTTAATTCTGACTTCTTGTGTTGACTTAACATTTGAATACTGGCTCCTTTTATTCATTTTAACCATCATTTTCTTGAAGGTCTACATCCAGCAGAGTTTTTCAAATTTTAGCTTCCAGAGCAATTACCTGGAGATCTTGTTAAACCAGGTTGCTGGACCACATAGTTTCCCTTTCAGCAAGTGTGGAAAGAGGTAGCAGGAATTCAAAAGTGTGTTTCCAGTCCACTCACTGGTGATGCTGCTGCTACTGATCCAGGCCCACACCTTGAGAAACACTGGCCTCCCCCATACTATGGCTATAGTTATATCAGCACTAATTCTAATAATTCTGAAAGTTAGACATCTTTATCCCCTTTATTAAGCAGCAAATTGGAACTCACAAAAATTGAACACCTTACTCAAAGGCAAACAGCTAATGAGGATAAACTAGGATTTTCACCTGATTCTCTAATAACAAAGCCAAAGTTCTTTGAAATCTGACATTCTTATTCTCATCATGTTCTCAAAATTAAACAAGACACCCCCCCCCCAATCAATGCCTTTAAAACTTTTGTTAAAAAGGAGAGGAACCTTACCCTTTTCATCTTACAAATTTCTTAACCCAAGAATCTGCCTTCATTCATGGGTGAGAAAACTGCAAGCTGCCCACTGTTTAAAACACATCTCTCTGGCACCAATGTCCCCCTCATCAGATTAGCTGTGTGACAAGCAATTAAGAAGAGCTCTGCCAGTTCTTCTCAGCACCTGCAACTCATTACGGAACCAAACAGCCCAAGTCCAAGGATTCCATTCAGAAGAATGGTATAAACAGATGATGCTGGGTTTGTCAGAGATCCCCAAGGCCAATAATCAACTTCCATTTTGAGAAATAGAGATTTATGTAAAACCTATCTAATGCTGTCCATATGGTAGGATGTAGACAGGAAATTCAGCTACATTTTGTAAGAAAATAGTTTTTTTTCTGTAAGACTGGTCTCTTGAGGATAACATCAACAATTTTTTGCACATAGAAGACAACTCATAAAAGTTGTATTGCAATAGCTTGGGCCAAAAAGCTACCTCAAAGTTCTAAGAAATGTTTTAAATTATTCATAACCAAAGAGAATCTTTATAATCCATAGCTATATATACTACAATAATCTGGCTGGCCATTTAAATCATGTCTATTGTTAGGAATGTTGGTCTCTCCTGCCATACTTAGCTGACTTTTAGAAACTGCTTCAGTCACTCCCAGGTGGAACAAGTAAATCTCAAACAGTTATTTAAGAAACTCCACATCTCTGTGTTGAGATTCAGCAACAAATTGTGATTGGAGGAACTTATCCAGTGCATAAACATCCAGTAATTAAGGGAGGGTGGTGTCTAGTGCCACACACATGCTCTTGAGTGGTGTAGAGAGTGTTTGTATTGGGTGTGGAATTTAGCATGTCTGTACCTACATCTATCAAAATTGAGGCATTGTGATTACAAGCGAGATACACAAGGGCAAAGAAAAGGAAAAAAATAGACATCTACTTATAAACACATTCAGTACAGAAAAAGGAGATTATTCGGCTCCTGATCCTGCCCATGGACACCTGTGGAGAGGAGCTCAAGGGATTCCCTGCCTTTTGATTGAGAGAGGATTGCTCACCCTCAATTATACCTAGACAAGCTAAAAAATACAAAGGACCCTGACTGCTCTAAGTGGAGGATAATACTCAAAGAAAAGATCCCAGTCTGCCAACTCACCTAGAACCTGCCTAATGGACAAAAAAAAAAAAAAATCATTTTAAGCCTAACGCTTGCCTTCACACATGCCAATTACCAGATGATCTGTAAAACTGCTAAGTCTAGGGACATTAGATAAATGAAAAGGAAAAAAAAAAAAAAAAAAAGAGTTATACAAATTTCAAGGGAATTCCATCCTGAGATTGACACCAATACAAACCATCAGAATAAGTTGCAGACTAAATCAGTATGTTCTGCCAAACTCTAACTGCTTCAGCCTCCAACAGGCCCAGTTGGTGGCTTATGCAGTTCATATCACCCAAGTTGAGCAGTATATTCCCTCTGTCCAAGAAAGGGCAGTGCCAGAATAAAACCTTGAGGTTACAGTGAAACCACTCATAGGTGAGCAATTGTGTTCTATTTCAGACTGCAAATATTCTAAGGCTATTAAGTTACAGTCAGGAATAAGAAGCTCTGCTAAAGTATTTAACAGTAGGGTGACTGTAGATGATAGTTATGTCCTCTATATCTCAGAAGGCTAGAAAAAGATATTGAATATTTTTTACCATGAAGAAATGGTGGATGTTTGAGGAGAGGGATATGCTTAACCTAACTTAATTATTGACAATGTATACATTTATTGAAACATCACATGGTACCACATGAATCTGTACAATTTAAAAGTTTTTATGTATCAGTTAAAATATAAATTAATTAATTTAAGGAAAACTAATATTTTACTTCAGAGGAGGATATAGAGAGATTTGGAATGATAAGGTACTCTTAAAAGTATATGAAGTTTCTCTCATCGTTTAGAAATTAGGGTGAAATCAGATATTCCACGTTTCAGTGTCTAAGAATTAAATTTTCTAGATCCACGAAAGAAGACAAAAGAAAGAAAAGGTGCCCAGAGATCTAGATACTGAAGACATGACCAAGAGTAACAGCTAGATCAGGCACAATTGTACAAACTATCTGCAGTTCTCCCCGTCATGTTTGCTCCTACAGGTTATGCTCAAAATTACATCCTTTTCACTGATCAGGCAGAGTCTGGCTAAGGCAGGATCTGGGCAAAGGTCTGGATAAGGTGGTCCTCTCCTGGCCAGTAAGCAAGACACAATGATTTCACAGCATTGGTGAGCACAGGAAAAGGCACGTAGTAGGTTTTAAATTTTTACTTGTTGAATGAATTCCATCCAAATCATGCAGTCCAGGCAAAGGCATGAAACAGATGCCCAGTGGGTGTTTGTTGAGTGAGTAGTGGTAGTGAACAGTCTGTATGATTTGCAAGTAGGTTCATGGATAGTGGGGAATAATGAGTTGAGTTTAGTAAGGTTAGGAACCCATGGGAGCCACAAATCAGACTTTACTCTGAAGGCAAAGGAGAGCTACTGGATGATATGAAGATGAGGCGGGACACAATCCTATTTACAGTGTGGTAAGCACACTCTGATTACTAAGAAATGAGAGGCTACAGGGGCAAGGAAAAGTGCTGAAAACTATTGCAATGTTCTAGTTGAGACTTAAAAAAGAAAGAATGAGTCTTCGGTGATGAGATTGTGACTGATGATTATAGTAACCTTGCATTCTTACTTAACAGACTCAGTTTTCTAAAAGATCCAATCTCTCCTTCAATGAAGGCTTGGGTGATGAGGGCATCAATCAATCACCTTCAACCGGGTGCTGCAGGCTTTGATTCACATGTGCCTCCTGGATCAGACTTGTTGGAAATGACAGGCGTTTGCAAGTGACTGCTCTGAAATCTTTGGGACAAGAGAAGATGGTGGTCAAGAATTGCCAATGTTTTGACTTGTTGAGTCCTTGACAAACATTTTCTGAACGCCTTTCCTTACACCCCACCACAGTCCAATAAGACAAAGGACTCATAAAATCTCAATTGTTAAATTGGGATGAGCTTCATTTGTTAGCATTTACCATAACCCCAACAGAACGAGGGGTCAACCAACCACAAAGGGAAACAAAGCAATATAATTGCCCATGTTATTTTCATCCTGTAATATTTGCTGCTTTAGTGCAAGTCCCAGTTCAAGGGAATACAAATTTCTCTGACCCATATATCTGCTTCAAGTTTTATTTTTAAAAAAAAGTCCTTTTACATTATTTTTTCTCTATTTCTCTCTCTAGTCTTCAACTCTAGAGAGTTCACAACCTTGTTCTGTAAGGATAATGAGTTTATGCTGTCTTAAGAAACTGTTTGTGGTACTTTTTTACAATAGCAATAGGTAGCAGTATATTAAATATACAGCTTAATGTCTAACACCATTTAACCCGATTGTTTCTCTAAACTAAAAAGAGAATATATATTGAGCAAATTATCATGAAATCTTTTAATATTTAATGTTATCCTGCATAGTGTTATGAAGTATTCCTTGTCAATGGGAATAAGGAAAAAAGAACATGCTTATTATGGTTTAGACACAAGGTATCCCTCAAAAGCTCATGTATGAAACATTGTGAGAAAGTTTAAAGGTGAACAATTGGGTTATAAGAGCATTGACCAAATTAGTTCATTATTCCACTGATTTGGATTAACGGGGCGGTAAATGTAGGCAAACAGGGTATAGCTAGAGGGAGTAGGTCACTTGGGGCATGCCTTTGGGATTTATATTTTGCTGCTGCTATTGAGCAAAGATCTCTACTTCCTAATTGTCATGTCCTGAGCTGTTTTCCTCCTCCACCCTTTCCACCAAGATGTTCTGCTAAACTTTGGACCCAGATGAATGGAGTCAGTTTTCTATGAACTGAGACCTTTGAAACTGAGGGTCAAATAAACTTTTCCTATCTAAACTTGTCCTCATCAGATCTTTTGGTTACAGTAGTGAAAAAACTGACTATACCAAGGCTGTACAACTAACTCTTTTTTTTTTCATTTTAAACAAATGGGATAATGTGTTTTCTCTATTTGTACATGGAGTCAAGGCATACCATTTGTGTAATCATAAATTTACATAGGGAAATGTTGTTTGATACATTCTGTTATTTTTTTTCCTTCCCCACAACTCTCCCACTCCTCCCACCCCTCCCACCCCTCTTTTCCTTCTATACAGTCCTTCCTTCCTCCATTCTTACCACCCTCCATATCCCTAACCCTAAACCTAACCCTAACCCTAACACTAACTCCTCCAACCCCCCATTATATGTCCTCATACGCTTATCAGCAAGATCATTCGTCCATTAGTTTTTTGAGATTGGCTTATCACACTTAGCATGATATTCTCCAATTACATCTATTTGCCTGCAAATGCCATAATTTTATCATTCTTCTTGGTGGAGTAATATTCCATTGTATATATATGCCACCGTTTCTTTATCCATTCATCAACAGAAGAGCATCTAGGCTGGTTCCACAATCTGGCTATGGTGAATTGAGCAGCAATGCACATTGATGTGGCTGTATCTCTGTAGTATGCTGATTTTAAGTACTTTGGGTATAGACTAAGGAGTGGGATAGCTGGTCAACTGGTGGTTCTATTCCAAGCTTTCTGAGGAATCTCCACACTGCTTTCCAGAGTGGCTGCACTAATTTGCAACCCCACCAGCAATGTATGAGTGTGCCTTTTTCACCACATCCTCGCCAACACCTATTGTTGCTTGTGTTCTTGATAATCGCCATTCTAATTGGGGTGATATGGAATCTTAGGGTAGTTTTGATTTGCATTTCTATTATTACTAGAGATGTTGAACATTTTTTCATATATCTGTTGATTGCTGTACATCTTCTTCTGTGAAGTATCTGTTCATTTCCTTAGCTCATTTGTTGATTGGATTATTTGTATTCTTGGTGTAGAATTTTTTGAGTTCTTTAAGATTCTGGAAATTAGCACTCTATCTGAGGTATGGTTGGCAAAGATATTCTCCCACTCTGTAGGCTCTCTCTTCACATTACTGATAGTTTCCTTTGCTGAGAGAAAGCTTTTTAATTTGAATCTATCCCAGTTGTTGATTCTTGCTTTTATTTCTTGTGCTATGGGAGTCCTGTTAAGGAAGTCTGATCCTAAGCCAACATGTTGAAGATTTGGACCTACTTTTTCTTCTATAAGATACAGGGTCTCTGGTCTGATTCCAAGGTCCTTGATCCATTTTGAGTTGAGTTTTGTGCAGGGTGAGAGATAGGGGTTTAATTTCATTCTGTTGCATATGGATTTTCAGTTTTCCCAGCACCATTTGTTGAAGAGGGTATCTTTTCTCCATTGCATATTTTAGGCCCCTTTGTCTAGTATGAGAAAATTGCATTTATTTGGGTTTGTGTCCATGTCCTCTATTCTGTACCATTGATCTACCTGTCTATTTTGGTACCAATACCATGCTGTTTTTGTTACTATTGCTTTGTAATAGAGTTGAGGATCTGGTATTGCGATACCACCTGCTTCGCTCTTGCTACTGAGGATTGCTTTAGCCATTCTAGGTTTTTTATTCTTCCAGATGAATTTCATAATTGCTTGCTCTATTTCTGTAAGGTACATCATTGGGATTTTAATTGGAATTGCATTGAATCTGTATAGCACGTTAGGTAGTATGGCCATTTTGACAATATTAATTCTGCCTATCCAAGAACATGGGAGATCTTTCTATCTTCTAAGGTTTCCTTTAATTTCTTTCTTTAGTGTTCTGTAGTTCTCATTGTAGAGGTCTTTCACCTCTTTTGTGAGATTGATTCCCAAGTATTTTATTTTTTTCGATGCTACTGTGAATGGGGTAGTTTTCCTAATTTCTCTTTCTGAAGATTCATCAGTTATGTATAAAAATGCATTGGATTTATGAGCATTGATCTTGTAACCTGCTACTTTACTGAATTCACTTATGAGTTCTAAAAGTTTTCTGGTGGAATTTCCAGGTTCCTCTAAATATATAATCATGTCATCAATGAACAGAGATAGTTTGAGTTCTTCTTTTCCAATTCGTATCCCTTTAATTTCTTTGGTTTGTCTAATTGCTCTGGCTAGAGTCTCAAGGATGATGTTGAATAGAAGTGGTGAAAGAGGGCATTCCTGTCTTATTCCAGTTTTTAGGGGGAATGCTTTCAGTTTTTCACCATTTAGAATGATATTGGCCATGGGCTTAGCTTTGATGGCCTTTACAATGTTAAGGAATGTTCCCACTAGCCCAATTTTTTCTAGTGTTTTGAACATGAAGGGATGCTGTATTTTATCAAATGCTTTTTCTACATCTATTGAAATAATCATGTGATTCTTATCTTTAAGTCTGTTGATATGGTGAATGACATTTATTGATTTCCTGATGTTGAACCAACCTTGCATCCCTGGGATAAAACCAACTTGATTGTGGTGCACTATCTTTTTAATATATTTTTGGATGCAATTTGCTAAAATTTTGTTGAGAATTTTTCCATCAATGTTCATTAAGAATATTGGTCTGAAATTTTCTTTCCTAGATGTGTTTCTGTCTGGTTTAGGTATCAGGGTGATATTGGCTTCATAGAATGAGTTTGGGAGGGTTCCCTCCTCTTCTATTTCATGGAATACTTTGAGGAGTATTGGAATGAGCTCTTCTTTAAAGGTTTTGTAGAACTCAGTTGAGAACCCATCTGGTCCCTGACTTTTCTTTGTTGGTAGGCTTTTGATGATCTTTTCTATTTCATTGCTTGAAATTGATTTATTTAAGTTCTGTATGTCCTCCTCGTTCAGTTTAGGTAATTCATATGTCTCTAGAAACTTGTTGCTGTCTTCGAGGTTTTCTGTTTTGTTGGAGTATAGATTTTCAAAATAGCTTCTAATTATGTTTTGTATTTCACTTGTGTCTGTTCTGATATTTCCTTGTTCATTCCGAATTTTAGTAATTTGAGTTTTCTCCCTCTTTCTCTTTGTTAGTGTGGCTAAGGGTTTATCAATTTTGTTTATTTTTTCAAAGAATCAACTCTTTATTTTGTTAATTTTTCCAATTGTTTCTTTTGTTTCAATTTAGTTGATTTTGGCTCTGATTTTAATATTTCCTGTCTTCCACTACTTTTGGTGTTGGTCTGCTCTTCTTTTTCTAGCGCTTTGAGCTGTAGTGTTAAGTCGTTTATTTGTTGATTTCTACTTCTTTTGTTGAATGCGCCCCATGAAATAAATCTTCCTCTAAGTACTGCTTTCATAGTGTCCCAGAGATTTTGATATGATGTGTCTTTGTTCTCATTTACTTCTAATAATTTTTTTTATTTCCCTCCTGATGTCTTCTGTTATCCATTCATCATATAATAGTGTATTATTTAATCTCCAGGTATTGAAGAAGTTTCTGTTTTTTATTCTGTCACTTATTTCTAATTTCAATCCATTATGATCTGATAGAGTACAAGGTAGTATCTTCTTGTATTTGCTAACAGTAGCTTTGTGGCATAAAATATGGTCTATTTTAGAGAAGGATCCATGTGCTGTTGAGAAGAAAGTGTATTCGTTCTTTGTTCGATGTTATATTCTATATATGTTGGTTAAGTCTAAATTGTTGATTGTGTTATTGAGATCTATGGTTTCTTTATTCAATTTTTGTTTGGAAGATCTATCCAGTGGTGAGAGAGGTGTGTTAAAATTGCCTAGTATTATTGTGTTATGGTCTATTTGATTTCTGGAATTGAGAAGGATTTGTTTGACATACATGGATGAGCCAGTGTTCGGGCCATAGATATTTATGATTGTTTATGTCTTGCTGATTTATGCTTCCCTTAAGCAGTACGTCATGTCCTTCTTTATCCCTTCTGACTAATTTTGGCTTGAAGTCCACATTATCTGAAATGAGGATGGATACTCCAGCTTTTTTGCTGTGTCCGTGTGCATGGTATGTTTTTTCCCATCCTTTCACCTTTAGTCTATGGGTATCTCTTTCTATGAGATGAGTCTCTTACAGGCATCATATTGTTGGATTTTTCTTTTTAATCCAATCTGCCAGTCTATGTCTTTTGATTGATGAATTCAGGCCATTAACATTCAGGGTTATTATGTGATATGATTTGTATTCCCAGTCATTTGATTCATTTTTGTTTTTTGACATGATTTGGTTTCTCCTTTATTTGGCTATTCCTTTAGGCTAGTTCCTCCCGTTGCTGATTTGCATCGTTGTTTTTCATCTCTTCCTCATGGAATATTTTGCTGAGAATGTTCTGTAATGCTGGCTTTCTTTTTGTAAATTCTTTTAGCTTTTGTTTATCATGGAAGGATCTTATTTCATCGTCAGATCTGAAAGTAAGTTTTGCTGGGTATAAGATTCTTGGCTGGCATCCGTTTTCTTTCAGGGCTTGGTAAATGTTGTTCCAGGCCCTTCTAGCTTTTAGGGTCTGTATTGAAAAATCTGCTGATATTCTTAATGGTTTTCCCCTGAATGTAATTTGATTCTTTTCTCTCGCGGCCTTTAAAATTCTGTCTTTATTTTGTATGTTAGGTATTTTCATAATAATGTGCCTTGGTGTGGGTCTGTTGTAATTTTGTATATTTGGAGTCCTATAAACCTCTTGTATGTGGTTTTCCATTTCATTCTTCAGATTTGGGAAATTTTCTGATAATATTTTATTGAATAGATTGTTCATTCCTTTGGTTTGTTTCTCTAAGCCTTCCTCCATCCCAATAATTCTTAAATTTGGCCTTTTCATGATATCCCATAATTCTTGTAGATTCTGTTCATGATTTCTTACCATCTTCTCTGTTTGGTCAACTTTGTTTTCAAGATTAAATATTTTGTCTTCAATGTCTGAGGTTCTGTCTTCCAGGTGTTCTACCTATTGGTATGCTTTCTATGGAGTTTTTAACTTGTTTTATTGTTTCCTTCATTTCAAGGATTTCTGTTTGTTTTTTTATTTCAATATCTCTAACTCTTTATTGAAATGATCTCTTGCTTCCTGTATTTGCTCTTTTAACTGTTGATTGGTGCGATCATCTAATGCCTGCATTTGCTCTTTCATATCCTCCTTCAATGCCTGCATTTGCTCTTCCATCTCCTCGGTTGCTTCCCTGATTGTTTTAATTATGCACATTCTGAACTCCCTTTCTGACATTTCTTCTGCTGTGCTGTCATTGGGTTTTATTGATATAGTATCTAGGTTTGTTTGGGACATTTTTTTTCCCTTGTTTTCTCATATTGGTCAGATGTCCGTGGGACTCTGAGATATTGCAGATTTCCTCTATTGACTTATAGTGTCCCTGTAGATTTCCAGTGTATCACCTCCCAGTCTTCAGTAGCCTGAAGTCTTGGAGGAACTTGATAATGCAGTGCTTCTATAGAAAGCTGCCCCTAGCCCGCTACTGGTTCCAGGGCTTGGAGCTGGCTCTGTGCGGAAAGGCTCTCACTGGGCGGCCTTCTCCAAGAAGCTCGCTGTGTGGGAGAAGCCCACCCCAGGAGTGAGCAGAGCTACCTGGGGAAGACTATAGCTGCCCTGCCCTGCTCTGATAAACCGCCCCTATCCAGGCCTGCCACCTAGGCCAAGCTTCACCTGGTGGGGGAGACTCACCCCGTGACTCTATTTTAGTCCAAGTCTCTCAATGCCTTCCCTTCTAGAATCCTGGGTTCTGGAGCGACTGGAGATGCAGTCACCCTCTAGTCCGCCACCTTGTATTGCTGTACAACTAACTCTAGAACTATGAACATTAGCAAATTACAGTATCTCTATTCTCAACCAATGCTGAGCTTTACTTCTTATCTTTGGTTGGAATTGTTTGCTGTATGTTGTTCACTGAATTTTCTCTTTTTACCTTTTAGTTTATTAAATGCAAAACAATTTTGACCCATAATGCAGGCCGAAGTTGAAGAAATGATGGAACTAAGCACACAAACACACATATGCACACAAGGGAAATTGTTTTACTGGAGACTCTTAAGGGACTCTTTCCAGGAAATGTACAGCACATACATCAAACAGTAGCAGGCAGAGGGAGGTTAGTTGATGCACAGGCATTAGAAAATCTATCAAAAATGTGCCCACAATCTAGAAGGATTGATTATACATCTAGATGGAAAGAAACAGGTTAAAGGCCCATCACTATTTTAGGGGTAGGATGAGAATAACAATATAAGATTACCCTCATTCAATTTTGGGAAAGTACTCCATAAGGATTATACTATAAGAACTTGTATAACTAAGGCACAGAGGTGACCACTTCCCGGAAGACAGCTTCAAGGCCCAAGAGGAAGTGCATGCAGAACTAGCAACACAGCATAAGAAGTGCTATGGTAAGAAGCAGAAGCAGGGCACTACAAGATCAGAGATGGGTCACTGAGCCATTCTGGGAAGTAAGAGAAGACTTCCAGAAAGAAGAAAAGAGGCCAGCTGAGTCTTGAGGGGAAGTAGTATTAGCTAGGCAAAGAAATAGTCAACTAAAAGGAATAACATAGGCAACTTGGTGGAGATAAGACCATTTGATACTTAGAACATGCTAACTTGTTCTGTTATTTCCATTTTTAACTTCTTTACAAGTCTCTCTAACCAAAAGTTGGTTTAAAGATCTATGTCTTATACCTCTTTAAGACCGGAATATTGGCACCATGCCTTTGAAGGGAATAAACTGGAAAATGATTATTTGATTCTGTGACTTGTTTTTCCATGACCTGACTCTGCCTTGTCTTGGTTGCAGTGACTGCAGGGTCCCACTTCCCACCTATTGATGCCCCAGCAATACCACAGGGCCCTGGCAGTTCTGGGGAACCTTCCTGTTCTTTGTGTTTCTGTCTTTGCCCTTGTTATTTCCTCTCTGTGGAGCTCCTGTTCCCTGTCCTTCCACTCTTGTCTGCTTAGTGAGTCAGTGATGCTCCTTTAAAACTGAGGTCAGACCTGAGCTGAGCTGCCCTTTCCCAAAGACATTGAGAATTAAACTCCCCATTGTGCTTCCATTGTTCTTTTATCACACTACTCAGTTTTACCTGTTTATTGGCTTTCATCCATTTCCCTCCACATGTGCCTCCTGCCTGTGCCCTAGCAGTGGCTTCTTCAGTTCATGGACTGGGCTTATTCACTATCATACCCCTCAATCCCTAACATAGTCCTCAGATTCTAATTAATGTGATAATTATTATTTGCTTACATCATTATTTAGATTTTATTATTTTATTTTTAGTTATTTATTTTTCTTATTATTAACTGTTATCCAATAAATATATCTGGATGCTTTACTATGAGGCACTAGCCTAGGGCACAGTTAACATAGGTAAGACTAGAGCTTAGATATTAAAGACAAAATTAAAGTAGCAAGTAAATAGTCATTATGAATAATTTCAGATGGTCAAGCATACAATTAAGAGCAAATTAGGATACTATGATATGTGGTTATTAAACTATTATTGAATTCAAGACAAATAGCCACATATGGTTTATTATAGAATTTCAAAAACTTCCAACTCCAATTCTGTATAACCAACCCTTATCCGTGCTACTACACGAATTATTCAAATTCCAGAAAGAAACAAAAAGGGACAACAAAGTCATTCTTCCTTGTCTCCTTGCCTCTAGTAAGAAGGAAATAAAAATGAAAAAGACACATATGACACTAAAACACAAAATACACAAACCAAACAGGTAATAGAAAAAAGAAAAACTCAGACATTAGTTGGTGAATAGCATAGTCATCAGCAAGTCTGTATCTAGTGGGATAACTTAAATAGCACTTAAGAAATTACCTTGGAAAAGATCTTGATTTAATAATGTCAAGGGAAATCTAGCCCTACTTCAAATGTTCTTCTCAGGCAGGTTAATAAGTTTGTAGAAAACAAACTAAAGCTTTATAAGGAAACAGAGGGACTCACTAGGAGCCTCTATTTTTTCAATATAGACATTATTTATGCCTGCAAGAGTCACGCAGTGAACAGGTAGCTCTGACTCCAACACAGCCCAAAATATCTTCCATGTTGGTCTTATGCAGGCTGCACCCTGGGTTGCTTTTAGTGAAGTAAGAAATAGACCAAGAGTCAGTTATTTTTAACCTTCTGTCACTAACAAGCAATATGGTCTCAGATGAGTCAATTCACTTGGCAACTATGTGGGTCCGTATCATCCTCTGGAAATGGTGACCATATAACCTATTCCAATATAAGTGTCTGAGGTTCTAAGTCATTAAGAATTTGGTTTAATTTACATATATCCCATATGCATCGGTTCCCAGGTTACTCAGTGCTACCAAACAAGCTGTCATGGTCCCATATTATCATATCACTGTACACAGTACAAAATCTGACCAATGTTTTCTTTTCCTTTAATGAAAAAACAAGCAGACATTTTGTTTTAGTAAACTTTTTAGCTGCTTCAACTAATAGACCCAACTAGAACAATTGTAGGGGAGAAAAGTTTATTAGCGGGCTATGGTTTCAGAGGTCTTAATCCATGGAAGGTCAGCTCCCTTCCTTGGGGCTCCAGGTGAGGCAGAACATCATAGCGGAAGAGTGTAGTTAAGGTAAACAGCTCACATGATGATCAGAAAGCAGAGAGAAACTCCACTCTCCAGATACAAAATATATACCCCATAGCCACACCCCCAATGAACCACTTCCTCCAGCCACTCCCCACCTGACTCTAGTTACCACTCAGTTAATCTCATTGAGGATTAATTCACTGGTTAGGTTAATACTATAACCCAATTATTTTTCCTCCAAACCTTGTATTGTCTCACAACCGAGTTTTTGGGGGACACCACATCTAAATCATAACACTTTTGCTCTGCACAATAGTCAGGACTATAAAAATGACAGTGAAAACTAGTATTATTCAAAGCAATCTTTACTTTTTAAAGGTTTTGATCAAATTATTATTATTACTTATAAATGTATAGAGTTATGGAAAATAAGTAAACTAATATTTATTTGGGAAATTAATTTAAAACATTAGAGACAATGAGAAGTAAGCCATTTTATTTCTTTGTAAAGAAGGTACTAAGAGGGCTGGGGCATAGCTCATGGGTAGAGCAGTTTCCCGCATGTGTGAGGCCCTGGAGTCAATAATAATAATAATAATAATAATAATATGTTTAAAGTATTAAGAGAACTTGAACAATATTCCCTTCTCATTGTGTAACTTACAATTTCTTTTCTCACATGTCTCTTTTTACCCTCTTTTTCAACACTGAAATTACTATAGATAATCTACTTTTCAATTCAATCTCCTCTCCACCCTACATCTTAATTTCCACCCATGAATTAAGAAGTGTTCTTAATCATACTTATAAAAATAAAAGTAGTAGAGAAATAGAAAATCACAAAAAAGGAGAAGTCATAAGATAACCATAAGAATAGGAAGTTCCTCAAAGACCCAATTAAGTTCTCTCTGATGTTTTAAAAGTTTACATCTATTTTCCAATTTGATTTAAATTAAATTAATTCTTTCAGAAAAAATATTAAAGATGTTGCTATGTTATAAATAACAAACATATACTACTTCAGTTACTCTGTCTGTTCAATAGACACATGTGGATAGATGAGAACTCAATGTTGTTTATAACATTGTTATAGTCACTATACATCAAAATTCAAGTTATGAATGAGCTTTCAGAGAACAACTTGTCAGAAAACAGTGTCTCTGAAATCACAATAGCAAGAGAACATGTACAACAAACATAGTAATGTAATGAAAAAACAAGTTTTTTGTATACACATCTTCCTCTGACAGACATTTGTTTTTACTGTTTCTTTAAATTTTAATTTTCTCTTTTTTCTATCTAAAATTAGTTTTATCTCTCTCTCTCTCTCTCTCTCTCTCTCTCTCTCTCTCTCTCTCTCTCTTTCTCTCTCTCTCTCTCTCTCTCTCTCTCTCTCTCTTTCTCTCTCTGTTATAGTTTGGATGTGAGGTGTCCCCCAAAAGCTCAGGTGAGACAATGCAGGAAGGTTCAGAGGAGAAAATGACTGGGTTGTAAGAGTCTTAACACAATCAGTAAATTAATCCCTAATGGGATTAATTGAAGTGGTAGGGTATGGCTGGAGGAGGTGGGAAATGAGTGTGGCTTTGGGTTAATATTTGTATCTGATGAGAGGAGTCTTTCTCTGCTTCCTGATCACCATGATATGAGCTGCTTCTCTCTGCCACACTCTCCTGCCATGATGTTCAGTCTCACCTTGAGCCCCCAAGAATGGAGTTGGCCTTCTATGGACTAAGACCTCTGAAACTGTGAGCCCTCAAACAAACTTTCCCACTTTTAAGAATGTTCTTGTCAGAATCTTTAGTCACAGCAGGGAAATGCTGACTAAAACACATTCTCTCTCTCTCTCTCTCTCTCTCTCTCTCTCTCTCTATTTCTCACTTTCTTCTCTCTCACTCTCTCTCTGTCATTGTGATTTTACCTAAGATGATAACCTGCATGCTCTTTCTTGTACCTACAACACTCTTGTCCAAAATTAGATGACATACTCCATATAGAAAAGGGTTCACTAGGAAGTTTTGAAATGCTCATGGATCACCTTATGACTACCACTTGGGTACACAATTTCATGGAAGAAGCATTTTGAAAGAATGTCTCTTAAAATTACATGTTTTTCCATTGTGTATATATACCACAGTTTCTTTATCCATTCATCAATTGAGGGGCATCTTAGTTGGTTCCACAATCTGACTATTGTGAATTGAGCAGCTATGAACATTGATGTGGCTGCATCTCTGTAGTATGCTGATTTTAAGTCCTTTGGGTATAAACCAAGGAGTGGGATAGCTGGGTCAAATGGTAGTTCCATTCCAAGTTTTCTAAGGAGTCTCCACACTGCTTTCCAGAGGGGCTGCACTAATTTGCAACCCCACCAGCAATGTATGAGTGTACCTTTTTTCCCACATCCTCACCAACACCTATTGTTACTTGTATTCTTGATAATCGCCATTCTAATTAGGGTGAGATGGAATCTTAGGGTAGTTTTGATTTGCATTACTAGAGATGTTGAACATTTTTTCATATATCTGTTGATTGCTTGTACATCTTCTTCTGTGAAGTGTCTGTTCATTTCCTTAGCTCATTTGTTGATTGGATTATTTGTATACTTGGTGTAGAGTTTTTTGAGTTTTTGTGTATTCTGGAAATTAGTGCTCTATCTGAAGTATGAGTGGCAAAGATTTTCTCCCACTCTGTAGGCTCTCTCTTCACATTACTGATAGTTTTCTTTGCTGAGAGAAAGCTATTTAGTTTGAATCTGTCCCAGTTATTGATTCTTGTTTTTATTTCTTGTGCTATGGGAGTTCTGT
Organism: Sciurus carolinensis; assembly: GCF_902686445.1. Classification (NCBI taxonomy): domain Eukaryota; kingdom Metazoa; phylum Chordata; class Mammalia; order Rodentia; family Sciuridae; genus Sciurus; species Sciurus carolinensis. Next base: position 84,028,685 of record NC_062215.1, read on the forward strand.
TAAGGAAATCTGATCCTAAGTCGACATGTTGAAGATTTGAACCTACATTTTATTCTATAAGATACAGAGTCTCTGGTCTGATTTCAAGGTCCTTGATCCATTTTGAGTTGAGTTTTGTGCAGGGTGAGAGATAGGGGTTTAATTTCATTCTGTTGCATATGGATTTCCAGTTTTTCCAGCACCATTTGTTGAAGAAGCTATCTTTTCTCCATTGGATGTTTTTGGCCCCTTTGTCTAGTATGAGAAAATTGTATTTATTTGGGTTTGTGTCTGTGTCCTCTATTCTGTACCATTGATCTACCTGTCTATTTTGGTGCCAATATGATGCCATTTTTATTACTATTGCTTTGTAGTATAGTTGAAGTTCTGGTATTGTGATACTCCCTGCTTCACTCTTCCTACTAAGAATTGCTTTAGCTATTCTGGGTGTCTTATTCTTCCAGATGAATTTCATGAATACTTGCTCTATATCTGTGAGGTACGTCATTGGGATTTTAATTGGAATTGCATTGAATCTCTTAGCACTTTTGGTAGTATGGCCATTTTGGGAATATTACTCAGTCATAAAGAATAAAAAAAATTATGGCATTTGCCAGCAAATGGATGAAATTGGAGAACATCATGTTAAGTGAGATAAGCCAATCTCAAAAAACCAAAGGACTAATGATCTCAGTGATAAGCCGATGATGATACATATAATGGGGGGTGGGAGGGAGGCAAGAATGAAGGAAGGAGGGACTGTATAGAGGAAAAGATGGGTGAGAGGGGTGGGGGGAGGAGAAAAAAGCAACAGAATGAGTCAAACACCATTACCCTATGTAAATGTATGATTACACAAATGGTATGCCTCTACTTCATGTACAAACAGAGAAACAAGTTGTACCCCATTTGTTTACAATTAAAAAAAAAAAACACTTAAATGTGTTTGATACTAGTGGCGTCTCCTAAGGTTGTGTAGTACAAACATATCCAACTCTACACCAGCATTAATGTATATTTAATAAACAACATATTCGTCATTAAAAAAATTGCATATTATTTTGGTAGCCAAAATGAGGATCTGAGTGACAGTCATTTCTGCATGCTGGGTATTGGAAGTGACGTTTTCACTTTGCTTACAGAGACTGAGATTCAGGAATTCAGCCATCAAGTCCTCTAAACCTTCAACATTCCGAATGACTGAGTTCCTTGACAACCTCCAAAAGATCCCAGTCTGCCCAGATGAAGATGAAGGAAGGGCATTACAAACTTTCACCAATGAAAAGAAATCCAGGAGAGGAAAATAGCCTGAGATGTGCACAGGGTGTTGAGTCTGAGGAGAAAAACGAAAGAAAAAAATGTTGCCATGGTTGGTCAGGGTAGAAATGGGAATAGTTCTGGATAGGAAAGGACAAGATAAAATAAGGTATATTAAAGCTAAATAGGTTACTAATTGGATCCCTCTGATAGAAATGGTTTTCCACTTCATTGTTAAGAAAAAAAAGATCTATGCCCATTCCAGGGACCTAGAATGACAAGCCAGGACTTTATATCAGAATGTTAAAGCACTGTAGAATAAGCTGAGTCAAGCTCCAATGTAGGGGTTATGCAGCTATTGTATTCTCTGCTTTTTTTCTCTATTTTTATGAGTGCATTATAATTGTACGTAATGTTGGAATTTGTTTTTACAATCCATACACACACACACACAATGTAACAATATAATTAAGCCAATATCATTCCTAATATCCCCCTTTCCCTCCCCTCAATGCTTCTTTTCCCTTTCCTTTATGCTACTGATCTCCCTTTGATTTTCATGAGATTCTCCGTATTTTCTACTTTAAATTTATCTGTTAGCTTAAGACAACTCTGGGAATCCAGGGTGTGATCCTATCAAAAGATGCCAGAGGTCACTAGGTAAATACCACCATGACCAAGAAAGAGACAGAAATTAGAGACCCCCTATCATTGCAGAACGGAAGAAGATATGTGCTTTGTGCTACTTTAGGTCACTGTGTCTGGTCTCCTGCTCAATTTCCCCACACCTCATCCTTCCGTCATGCTCAGGCTAGACTGGAGCCAGGCCAACTAACTCATTTAAAAATAATACTGAATTCCACGTCAGCTTCCAAAGATTCAGCTAAATTCTTCTCTAAGTCTACTTATCTCCTTTCCTAAGATTGCTAGTATGCTCACAAAAGGTTCCAAATTTACACTTTATTTCCTCCTGAATTATTCATCACCTTTTTCTAGTGTGGCTGGACTGTACCACATTAGAATTATATCTTGTATTCTTTCTCCTTATTTTCCACTTCCTCCAGGGAAAGGTGTTTCTCTTTAGTCTCTGAGTGTACCTGTCAAAGAGCAGCCTACAATGATAAGAATAATCGTTTAATATGCTCTTCTAGAGAGTCTGCAATTCCCCAGAAAATAAAATCCTACATCATAAGAAGCAATAGAGGACACAAGGAAATTAGTTTGAACCAAGGCCTAAAGCAAGGAGAGAAAAATGCCTTTACTAACTTTTGTTTTCATTCTTTATTTAATATTCATTACCAGATGTTAGTTCAGGGCACTCATCTCCCATCTGGCAGTCAGTATGTGAATTCAGGGCATCTGATTCAGTTAGAACATCCGCACTCTTCTATGTTATTTGTTAAACTGGTCCTGTTTCTGCACTTGGTGATGTGCTCAGAGCATCAATCACATTCATAGCACGCTAAGAATACCTTCAGTTCTTCCACTCAACCCCCTTGTATATATGTGCAGGCATGCATTATGGCTCTGCATGTATGCATTTGATATAGATATGTACAATGTGTATCTCTGTCTCTAATACACACACAAATCTGTACCTGTGGTCCAATAGCACCATTTTGCCTTTGCATGTGTTTAACTTTCATGGTATGTCTAATACTTTATTGCATTTAATTAAGGAAGTATAAAAGAAGTATAAGTGGTACTTGTCTATATGGAGCTTATAACCTGAAGGAGAAAGCAAGTGATATTTAAGTGAGTAAGACAATATTACGTGCCTTCGAATACTTCTTTGTGGTAAATGTGCCTTTGTATTAACAGATTCGTCCGCTATATTGGAGATGTCACTTGGTCTACCCTGCTAAGAGAGAACATGTTTCCTATAATACTACTTTAACCAAGAGAGTTAGAAGAATACCAGATCAACTCCTGTGGCCCTTATTCCACAGCGCTTTGACTCACAGAATGCCACAGGCTTAAAGTGTTAAAGCACTAAACTGTACCCCCACCCCCCAAAAATACAGCTGCCAATTGACTGCTCCTATATTATACAAAGCTATGATATGGATGATTTTATCTTCTTTTTCATTCCACTCAGAAACTGAGTTTACAGAAATTTGAGGATTCTACTTGACTTGTAGTAAATGGTGTCTGGAGCCACATTTGAAAGTCACTCAGAGCCATCACATGTGTGCTTCAGTCCAATTTACCTCTCATAACAGTTCTTCCACAACCACAGTCTGGAAGCTGAAGGTACTAAGGCAAATCTCTGGAGCGCAGAACGTTTATATCTTAATTAGAGTTGACTCTCAACTATCTGCTTTATGTTTTGAAGGTCTGTTTCAAAAGTGACCTTCATTTCCCAAAATGTACATCTTTATGCTTACCTAGTGAATGTTTATTGAATTATTTTCAGTGCCGACTAATTTTATTATTTGTCTAAAGTGCAAAAAATTAATAAAGCAATCAGAGATAAATGACTTTTGTATGATCTGTGCGAATGTTCCAAAAAACATATATCAGAGTGGTTGTCCACTTATGAGTACTTCACTTCCTACAATAAGTGAGGAAATAGGTCAGAGTATTCCTTTATCTCAAAGAAGACTCCACAAGTAGTCTGGGAACCAGAAAGTAATAACTTTTTGCTGGATTGTAAGATAATAGTTATCAAATTTGGCTGCTCATTAAAATAATCTGAATAACCTTTTAACTATGCCTTAGCAACTCTACCAACAGAAATTTTTATTTAATTGGTCTGATGTGGGGCTCAGCTGAGCATCTGTCCAAAGCTCTGCAAGTGATTCCAATGCACAAGCAAGGTCAGTGACTACTACTGTAAGAGTACTTCTCTGAAAGATCATTTGCTCTCTCAGTACCTCCCTGAAACACCACACAGGTCTTGCAAAGCCCCTTCCATCCCTGTAACACAAAAAGAGTAAATTGTGGAATTGCATTCCTCCTAGGACAAAAAAGTTTCCCTCTCATAAAGTACTGTAACACTCTTTCTTACATTTTAGACATTCAGTCTCTGAAAAGGGTCATGAGGCATGCAAAACCTAACCATCCCCTGCAAGAGAAGCAACACAGTTCTTAGGCAAGTGAGGTAACCTAAATAAAAATTACTAGCCACAAATCTGACAACTGCTGTAAATAATGCACTCCCTTTTATCTTGGTCTTTCAAAGAGATCTTCAGGGAAAAAAAGAAAAAAGAAAAGAAAACTGCATCCATGATTTTGCATTACTTGGCAACTAGCAATCTGTGGCCTGGAACTCCAAACAACTGTCTTTTGGGGTCTCTGTTAACTTTGTTCTAAACTTTACACAGCTAATTAGAAGTGTTCAAAGGCTCTCATTTTGAACCACTTAGTTGATGAGAAATGCATGCTTAATGTGCATCCTCGAAGACAATTTAATGAATCCAGAAGAAAAGCAAAGTAAATTGATTATTATGCAATGACTTGCAAAAGCTCCTTGTGACCAGCTTGTAAATAGCAGAGCACAGAGGTAACCAGGACATGAATGTTGTCAGCTCAGATTATTAATGAGGACACCAATTGTGCTAATGATCAAGCAGCATTTTTAAAAATTAAATCTTTGGGGGCTGAAAGAAAATATTGCAAGTTAATGTTATTCAAATACTACTTTGAAAAATTTTGCTTAACCCCCATGAGCTATTTAAACAGCTTGGAAAGGGAAAAGGGGAAAGAGTTAAGAGTTATTGGGTTTCCTTGGCTAAGAAGACTTGAAAGGTATTCTTCCCCTATGAATTCTGTGGCCTCCACATCCAAGGTGATTATACTAATCAGTGGTGTTTGAACTGTGTTATATTTGTATAAATGTAGCAGGGTGTTTTATATTGTTTAATTAATGAAGGCTTGTGTTAGGAAAGTGGAGGGGAAATAAAGTAAGCACCATCTTTTTAACTTCTTAGGAATGTAATCCATCACACCACTTTAATAACTTCACAACTGTTGGGCTGAGATTTCTACTATGTCTTCTTTCTCCCTTCATGGGATCAGAAGGGAAATGCAAGTCACATAAACATAGAGGAGAAAAACTGCTTAAAGCAAAAATCAACTCTTCCCAGTCTATACCTGTCTTGGTCTTCTTTGATGCTTCTAGCATGTGCATGTGCACAAACATGTGTGTGTACACACACCCACCCACCCACACACACACACACACACACACTCATTCATGTTGACTTTGATAAGGAGAGCTTCCTAAAATGAATCACTAAGTCTTAACCCTCACAGTCTCTGATTTAGTAGATACAGGAAGAGGTCTAATCATTTACATTTCCAACAAGCTCCCAGTGATACTGATGCTACTGGTCCAGAGACACGCTTTGATGATCACTCTCTTAGATGTTCATTTATTTCTGACGAACGTGGAAAACTGTGAATATTATCTGAACATACTCTATATCTTCAGATAGCAGGTCCACCCCTCTCCACATGCCCAACCTCAATAAGAAAAGACCACTGACACCTGCACCTCAGGCAGTCTCCATCCTAAGTCACTTATTTTGCTCATCTTGCACTCCATGTCTAAGCATGTCCCTAATTTTCTCACTCCCGGTACTTAGCACTGAGATTGAATTCTGGGACTTTGTGTCTTTTATGTTACCACAGGCCTTTGGAGTGTGTGTATGCACACAAATTCACACACACACACACATATGCAAAATGATGTACCCTTTATAGTGCATATAAAAAGTAAAGTGTCAACATGGAGAAAGATAGAAAATTCTAAAGATAGAATTACAAATTATAAAGATGGGCAAAAGATATTGAATTATTTTTATATGCACCTGAAATATATTTAATTCTTTCCAGAATAAATATGACTTATTTAAAAAATAGGTTTTATCTATTTATAGATTTTAAAATGCTCCCCTGTCTCATGGCACTGATCCCCTTTCCTCAGGACTATCTGGGAGTTTATATCCCAATTTGAGTTTTGACTCATTTGCTTCTCTCCTTATCATGCAGTCCCTTTTGGCCCTTTTTTATTGAGACCTAAGAGGAAGCAGCATAAGATTCTCATGGTTGGTCCTTTCAGCAAAGGAACTCTTCTTTTAAATAAAAGTACCAACTCCTCTTTTTGTGGGACCGCCAGACCAGTCATTGAAGTCAGGATCCCTTTCTGTAATGGTCTCAGCATGCTCCAGACACCTCCCAGCTGCCCTTACCTGCAGAAAAGTTCAACATGGGGTTTCAGTGGGCAGTGATCAGAGAACAAAGTGACCTACTGCTTTGTTGTCCCTGAACCTGGACACTGGTACACTTATTCACTTTATTGGATCACTTTTATTATTTCTGCAGTAATAGAAACTACCGTTCAATGGTCCTTGGCCATTTATTTAATATGCCCCAGTCCAGGTCTATAATATAATTATGCCTTAAATGGTCATAACTTTGGAAGTGGAGATCTCAGTGTGAACTGGACTTCCACAGTGAAGCAGGAGCCTGGATTGCTGCTATTTGCCTGAGTGACCTTATGATTGAGCATAGGAATTTGGGATGTAAAATTAAAATATTGTGCAATTAATAGCACTAAATAAAGAAAAGCACTATATCCTTATTTTTTTCTATGACTTATTCCCACCCATTGTAGACTAAAAATTGCAGCCAATTCCCTTAAATAAACAGAACTTCCTATAACCCCAAAAGTCAAAGCCCGCACATCTCTCTCACTTTCATGATCTGGGCTCCCACTGTCTTTCTTCTGGACTTTTACAATACCCCCTGGTGAATGTCCTAGTCCTACTTCCACTTCTTCTCCCTTACCCATCCTTTGTAATATCTGCAGAGAGATCATTTGGAAATGAGTATATTCTGCTTGGGGGCCTAATGCTTGTAAACACTTGTAAATGCTTGTAAACACAGGTTGGATGAGGATGAGTGCAGAGTCGTCATGATGGGATTAGTGCCCTTGCATGAACAAACACCAGAGAGTTTTCTAGCTCTCTCTAGCTCACCTTTGTGTGAGTGCACACAACAAAGGCTGGTATCTGCATATCTTCACTAGGACCATACTGGCATACTGATCTCAGACTTCCACGCTTCCAACTGTGAGAAAACAAATTTCTGTCTTCGTGATTTTGTCATAGCAGCCTGAACACAATATGTATTTTTTTTTAATGTCTCCAATGCAAAATGGCATCCACACATGGGGCTTTACTTTGTTCACATATGCAATTTCAGTGGACAGAACACAGCTTTTTTTAACTTCTCACCTGGTTAGCTCCAAACTGCTATTCATCTTTCAATTGGATCTCAATTATCATTTCTCTGTCGTTTTATAAAACCCCAGATACAGAGGGAAGAAAAAAAAATGGATTATGGAAATTAGGATAAATCTGCTTTTGGCTGAAGTTCTTCAACCTTTTCTCTTTGTTAGCACATAGGCACATCTGCTAACACATCTGCTTAATTAAAACAAGCTTCCTGGTTAAGTGCATTTCATTTACCCAGGGCTGAGTTGTATACCCACCCTCCTATAGTACCTTTACTGCTGATTGTAAAGGGCTTTATCAAATAATGCTAAACAAAACCACAAATTTGAATGCATCCCCTTCATGTATAAATCCTTGAGTGCATCCCCTTCATGTATAAATCCTTGAGATTTAAGGATCATGGTAAAAACAATAAAGGAATAACAAGTTTAGTTATAAAGGACTGAGAGGTCTCAAATGCCAGACCAAGGACAGATTAAATTGGAGGGGCAAAATTCCATCAAATTTAACAGGGTTAAAAGCAGCTAGTTGTTCTAAAAGTGTACAAGCTCACAACAGTTACATACCAGGGCACTAAAATAATATTCAAAACTTATCATAAGGCAAATATTAGTGAACTTTAAGAAATGATGTAATAATGAGAATTGGCACTGGCCCATGGGTAAGTAATTGTAATTCAGTTTTTATAATTGAGAAATGTCACTATAGGTGTTGGGGGGACCGTTTAATGTGACAGCTGATAATTCCTGCCAAATTTCTGCCAGAAGAACAACTATCACTGAGCACCAGCGTTTGCTCATGAAGAGCAAGCTATTCTGACTAGCCTAATTTACCTTTCAAGAAAGGTTAATAAATCAAGAAAATATCATATATCTAAAACTAATGGCTTACACATTGACATTTTTACTTGCTTCTGATATCCTCAGGCCTGAGTTAGTAAAGCTTTTTTCTCAAATTCTAATATAGCCTTTGGTAATTAACATTGGTAGTGCAAAAAGCTCAACAACAATAATTCGCTCCTTATAAATATGTGCCATATTAACTCACTGTCACTTGATATTTACATAATTACTTTATAATTACTTATAATTCACTATAAGCATCTATTTACAAAATGAATTCATTGGCATCATCTTATGCTGCCTTGCATTTGGGTCTTAAATGCTTTGGGATTCTTCCATCTAAAACCACATTTTTATGTGCATAAAATATTCCAACAAGTTATGGTATAAAAATAACCATATTTCTTGAAGATATTAAGACTGTAAATGTGTGCTTAGTATAAAGGTCCTCATCCAAGCCAGATATTGATGATGTTTGTCTTCTGTTATGGCCTTCTTCCTTCCTACTTACTTCCCCCCGCCTTTCTTGCTCAGCTGGCACTAACCTCATACTACCAAACATCCTCATGAATTCTCCAACCTCTTCCAATCCCAGTTATCCAAATCAGAACATAGAAAAAATTCTCAAGTTGGTTATTTAAACCCAATGATCCCAGATTTTTTCCAGGTTCTTTGAATATAGTTTCTGCCTTTAAAGTCCTGAAGACTAATTGGTAATTTATCATACTTCACCTATTTTACCCTTTTTCACATTATAAAATTTTTAATAGCTGCAGGCATTTGATTTGGAAACTAACATTTTTTTGTTTGCATAAGTTAAGCAATGTGGTCAGACTATTCTATGCAGAGATGAAAAAGATTAATTTTATCCACAGTGTGTGCAGGGAAGATGGTAGAATGACAAATGTGGAGGAGAGAACAAGGAAAGATTCACAGGACAGATGTGGCTAATGGGTTGGGGATGGGAGAGGAAGTCATTGCCCTTGTGTAAGCATTTCAAAGCTCCAGGGTAGAATTTCTCAATTTATGACATTTTCCCCTGACTCCTGAAGTCCATTCACAGAAAATCAAATAGGCAGCAAAATGTTAACCTGAATATAATCAAGGAAATGCTAGCTGCACCTGAGCTGCTGATTAGTAAGAATGTCACAGCTCCTAGCATGTAAGACAGAAATTATCAGTAATAATAAAAATAGGAAAGAAAAAGTTGCAAATAAATAACAATAAATTTGCATATAATTTACATATTTAATAAACTTGTTTATTACATAATAAAAATGAATGATAGACTACGAAAGCCTATTACATACCACATATTTTATGTACAATCCTGTAGATCATAATATACCCATTTTAAAATAAGGAAAGGGATACTCAGAGCTCACTCACCATTACAGAGCTGTGAAACACAGAAACTAGATTTTAATAGTTTCATTCAAAATTCTAGTTTTTCTTCACCTCATGATGCTTTGCTTTCTCTTACTTAAAATATTTTCAGGATCCTTCTGTTGGAAGTGCAGTAAGTTACTCTGTCCTTAACGAAAACTCTCTCAAGGATATTGTTGTGTCTCTGTAGGGCTGTGCTTAACTGGAAGTGCTTCATCCTAACCCAAAGCAATGGCCATCTATAATCATGATTCTGCAGAGGGTGATACAACCACTCTCAACACAGCAATTTGTTTTGTTGCAGGCTATTTTTTCCAACTCATTAGTTTCTGTGGAATAGTCTTAGGCCTGTTGATTTACAAATTCACCTACCCTGCATTGTAGACATTTGATAAAAATCTAGGAGAGCTAGAAAACAAAGTCTCTACCTCTCACTATAATGTACCCAGGATCACTTGCAGAAACCCAAATGTTGGGGTTAAGTTAGCCATGTAAAAATGATGTCTCAAGAACTCATTCCAAAACATCTCTCTGTTCTGTGTCACTAGTTTTCAGGAATTATCAGTGATTTCTCCTAAGGCAGCACTTAAACACTGCACTACAATTACATCTCTGCTTAATTGTCTTCCCATGAAAAACTTAGCTCTATCATGCAGAGATAAAATATGCTTGCCTTTGTAATCCCCAAATCCAGCACCGTGTGTGACCCTCAGTAGATACAGTCAACATGTGTACAATGAAAATGAGTGGATGAATTGATTTATCCAGGCACTGGGTCTGGAGCAAGCACTTCCAGTGGGCAATGCAACGGATCTGACAATAAGGACAATAAAGAATATAACCATATGATCCCCTGTCCATTAAGGGTCTACATTGGGATAAACAAATAAATGAGCTATAAAATTTTGAATAATAATAATGGCCTTTATTAATAGAACACTTACTATATTCCAGAGACCTTTTCTAATTATATTAAATTTGTAAGTTAATTTAGCCTCAAAGAGTGGTTACTATTATTACAACCACTTTAAAAATATGAAAAATTAGGAAGGGAGAGATGATGTAACTTGATCAGGGTTTTGAAAGATATTTAGTAGTTGAACTGGCATATTTTTATAAACAATTTTTTTCTGAGTCACATGACAAGTTACTTAAGGATATAAATAGGGAAGAAACACTAACTCATTTATATTATTAAAAGTAACACTGACTCCTGAAGAAAGAATAGCAACAATGAGGAAGGAAGCAGGCCATCAAAGAAAGCTGAGGAAGTCTTTGCAGAGATTACCATGATTTGGACCAAGGTATTAGGAGTGGGTGTGGTATAAGTGATAAATTTTTGGATATGTCTGAGAGATGGAGCAAGGGGATTTGCTGATGGGCTTCAAAGCAGTATGTTTAAATCAAAACTGACTCATAGGATCACAGGTATTAGAGCTAAGCAACTCTAGAATACCATGTCATTGTTTTCAGAAATGGGGATTTCAAGGGAAGAAACAAAATTGGAATAAATTGATAGTTCTGTTTTAAAAATCTGAATTTGAAAAAAAAATAGTAAATATTCAAATGAATGTGTTTAATGGAAAGAAATATATTTCTTTCAGTGAAGGTACAGCCTGTAATTATAAATTTAGAAGTTTTTAACATATGAATAGTATTTGAAACCTGGGATTAGATAAAATTCCCTGGGAAGCAGAGGCAGATGGAGAAATGGATGGTGGGCTTAGGACTGAGCCCTAGAGTCAGAAATAGAAGGTGGAAATTGGTGTGGAAATGGGTGAAGTCAGGCTATTGAGGCAGGAGGAATTTTAGTAAGGAGCACAATAATAAAATACACATGAGAGAAAAATTATTTGGAATGAAATACAATCTGCTTAATACCTTTGCTCCCCTTTTCTAAAAATAACTAAAAACAAGAGATACACTACAAACCGACAAAGTAGAACTTTAACTATATATGCATACTTGAGTATTTATTATGTATTCTTTAAAGTATTGATATCAGATGTTATCTTTAATAAAATAGACTAAATCTACGAAAAGCAAGAACTATGAAAGGGAAATGAAATCATGAAATTGTTTTCTCCTGAGGACTCTTGTCAAACATGGTGAATCTGAACCTTAGTTTCTGTCATATAGAACAAAGCCTTAGCCCTACCTATGAAATGATTCCCAGTGGAACAATTCAACCTCAGTAAAACTGGGATCCCAAAGAGCCCCAGTGGGATAGGAGCTTGATTCCAAAGCAAGTTCTCCAAAATATCCACTTCCCTTTACAAGAAAAAACAAACTAAAAGAAATAAAGTCCCAAAGAGGTCACCATAAACCAGTTTTGTTACTATCTATAGCCCAATTCTCATTAATGAAGTAATGGCAGTTTGCCCAACTAAGAAAACACTGAATAAGTAAAAAGCATATTAGGACTAATTATTCAGAATGGAGCACAAAAAGAAAATGTAACAAAACAGACTAAGGGACATGAAGAACAGAATGAAAACTTTTTTCTCAAAGAATAAAAATTTCAAATTAGAGCAGAAAACAAATTGAAGAAACAAGAATTCAGATTGTTTAGAATTGATAAAAAAATATCTGTCCACAATTCCAAGAAATTCAGTGATGCTCAATAAGTGTAAATGAAAATTTAAATTAAAAAAACATTGCATAAAAAAATGTAGATTGAGATGAAGAGAGAAAAGTGAGAGATAGAGAAGCTAGGGAAAAAATTGGCACTACTTTCAAAAAAGGGGCATCTATGTTTATAAGCTCCTTGAAACCACAATGGTAGACAGGAAATCCTCCAGCTATCCTAAAAGAAAAACTACTGATCAAATGATTATATCTGAAACTATTTCTCAAAAAAGGAAACAAAAAGAAAAAAAAAAAGGCAAAGTAAAACTTGAACCAGAGGCTAGCTAAAGGAACTTGTAAAGAAGCATGGACATCAAGTAGAAGAAAAATGGTCACAGATTGTCAGTTTGAAATACAAGAAGAGCCAAGAAGTGGTAAACATGCAGATAAATCTAAATAGAAGATTATTGTCATAAATCAATAATGACATAATTTTATGACGTTAAAAGCAGAATTAAAATACACAACAATGAAAAAAAAATTAAGCATCTTTGGAAAGTAGCATATTAAGTCCTGTTCGTGAGATCTGTTCCTCCCATTGTGAGAAGGCAGGACATCCAGGAAATTCTAGGCAATAAAACAACTTGAAGGAAAAGAAAACGGGAAAACAAACAACAAACAAACAAACTGAAAAGTATCACAGAAAGACCTCCTAAAACTGTCCAGTTCAACACCTTCATTGTGTGGCTTGGGAATAGAGGGTCCGACAAGGCTGCGCAGGTGGGAGAAGCAGCTTCCTAGTGTGAACTGGCCTGAAGTTCCGAGTGTAGCCTGTGCTCTCCTATCTCTCTACACCTTGACAACTAGACCCAGAGTCAGCAGAACAGAAGTTACTGCCTTAACAGCATTGATCCGACTGAACACGCCATTTATTTTCAAAATTTCAAAGAACTAAAACCCAAGAGCAATACTCTTATTTAAGCTCTTTTGTTCTTCTGGCTTTCAGTTCTCATTTGCACAATCAAACAGTGTAAATTCCCGATAAAGCTGTAGCTCAGAGAATACATCCTTATTATACATCTCCTGAGTGTCAAATAAGATACTCAGTCCCACAGGGAAAAAGGTACAAGAGAAATGATTTGATTTTTCAAGCACTTCTCCCTTCTCCTCATTCCCTCCCTTAAAACTGCTTTCCCTAAACCATACATATTGGTGTCAACAGCAGCTCTGTTTATTACATTTAATACAAAAACTAAACTCGTTTCTTCACCAATGCCTGCTTTCTAATTACTGTGGGATAAACATTAAGCAGGTGTATCTGAGGAAGCAGCTCCTTTAACTTTAGAAGCAAAACTACACTGAGGATTTTCTTAACCTTTAAAACATGTCAAGGGCATAAATCAAAATATACAAAATTGCCTCCAGGAGAAAAGAGCACTTCTTTAACACAAATGCCTTTGCAATTCTGTAGCTAAGAGGTCATTTTCTTCAGAAATGTTCAGAATGGGTATATTTCCTGTAAAGTGTTTTACAAAAAAAAAAAGAAAGAAAGAAAGAAAGAAAAAAAAACAGTACATTTCATGCTGAGTGGCGGACAATTCAGGTCTGAGAAAAACAAAATAAAATGGAAACAGGGAAAGGTTATTTGAGAAATCCCCAACAAGAGTTGCTGAACTCTTAAAAAAATAAAAGTAGCAATGCGCTCCCAGCAGCATTTGGGACATTAAACACTGCCTTGCACTTACAAACTCGTTAGGTTTTCTTTTTTGTCCTCTGAAATCTTTGGCAGTTGTGACCACAATTTCTCAGATGCTCCTGAAGATGATCTGGGCACACTGGATAAGTTTATGTAGGCTGAAATTCCTGTTCCCAAATGATTTATTTTAAATCATCAAAAGACACAGCTGAAAACAGATATAACTGTACGCTGATCTCATAAGGAGATTTCCTTGTGTTGAGCACAATTTCCATGTGTGTAAGGGAAAAGATTTTCATTAGGACATGCCCTTAACTAATAGAAGACTCCGAACTAGGCCTTGGGGAGCTGAGGTTCTGTTTTTTCTTGCTTGATTTCTTGTTTTCTATTTACTTTCGTTACTGGGAGTTGAATCCAGGGACTCTTTACCACTGAACTACATCCCCAGTCCTTTTTATTTTTATTTTTTATTTTGAAACAGGTGTCATTAAGTTGTTGAGGGTCTGGCTAAGTTGCTGAAACTGGCCTCAAATTTTCAATCTTCCTGCCTCAGCCTCCCAAGTCAGATGTGTGTTAGGGCACCCCACTGTGACAGTTTCTATCATCACCATTTGGGAGATATATACATATTCAAACTTCAGAGTAAACTTCTGTTTTTGAGACACAATGTACTTGTATTTTTCTTTTATCTTTTTTCCTCAATCAAAAAATGGTCCACAAAACGTTGTGCCCTCTTAACATCCAGGGATTCTTGAATAGATCTTGCTACCATTTTTATTTTAACGCATGAAGAAGAAAACAAACAAAAAAAGTTACCTTTAAAGAAGAAATAGCTATTTAATCTAAAAGACAGAAAAGGAATGATGGAAAATAAACATATATGAGTTTATTTTTTCTGCAATGAAATACTCTAAAAGTCAAGTGAAAACTACCCCAGAACAAAGTTATAAAGTCACCATCTTATCCTCAACAGCTTTTATATTCAGTGAGGAACAGAGACTGTCTGCCTTAATAAATGACAGTTGAGATTAAATATGTATCAATTGCAGTTACCTCAGAACACAGAAAGTAGTATTATATCAGGCTCATTAGCTCACAGAGCAGAGTAGTTAAAGTCACTCTGTAAAACAAGACAATCCAAATGTAAGGTAAAAGTGATAAAAAGATATCAGCAAGTCAAACTCTAAAACATCATACTACTATCAATATTACCTTCAGATGTTGACAATGATAGGTGATAACTTAAGACTATCCCTTGGGATGCCTTTTTGTGGTTTTTTGAACCCTTGCATAAGAATTTTTATTTAATGGAGTCAGAATTTTATTGGAATTTATTCTCAAGTGAGAAAAGAAAGAGGCTGTCTCACAGAAAATCTCGTGTTCCACTCCCAGAGTCAATCCTACTTCAAATTGTTAGTAGAAATATGGAGATGTTAAGATTAAGCATATACCCAAGTAAGTCTGAAATCCAAGAGAGTAAAAAAAATGAATAATTGTAGCAAATCCTTCCCTTTGAATATCTAGATAACCGAAGTAAGGAATACCAGACATAAAATTAAGCCCCTGACAGGATGAATGTGTTTCATTCATTGTGCTGCAGTAACATGCAGCCCACAAACATCAAAAGATTACAACAGCAAAAGTTTATTTCTTTTTTATTATTATTTTTAAAAAATTATTTATTTTGATTCATTGTGCACAAATGGGGCACAACTGTTGTTTCTCTGGTTGTACACGAAGTAGAGTTGCAACATTTGTGTATCATACATGTACATAGGATAATGATGTTTGTCTCATTCTGTTATTTTTCCTTCCTCCCACCCACTCCCCACCCTCTCCCCCATCCCAAAAGTTTATTTCTTGCTCATGTTACATGTCAGATGAGAGTTGGCTGCAGCTCTCTTCGGGCCTTCTTCATTCCAAGACTCAGGCTTAAGAAGCTGTCTCCATCTGGGATATGCTATTCTTGCAGCAGCAGGAAAAAAACAATCAATGGCACATCCATGTGCTGGCTCTTAAAGAACATCACATGACTCAGATGCCTCCAAAGGAGCAGAATATATGATCCTCTCGCAGGAAGAGAGGTAGGCAATTGAAAAAAATACACACCCTACCACAGTTTGTTCTCTGGGTCATACATATATATTTCCCTATATCACTAAATTTAACTCATTGTCCCCTGGAAAGATAGAATCATAAAATCTTACAGTATTACAGTATAAGATGCAGATACTTGGACTTCTTGTAATTATCTGTAGTCCCTTCTAGCTGCAACTCCTTCTCTCTATCTGGAAACCTATGACTAAGACAAAAGAAAGTAAAAACAGTTGTGCTCTTCATATACCCAACAGATGACACTAAGAAAGAAGCTAATAATTTCATTTAAAAAATCTTATAAAGGAAGAAGAATCAGTCACCCCGAATTACAAGTCCATAGTGATTCTGATATCATTCTGGACAGACACTGCAAGGACCCTAGGGCAGGGAAATAATGCTTGAAGAGGACCCAGCTGAAGTTCTTGGTTCTCCTCTCTGAGAGTCCCTTAATTTTCCATTATCCTTCTTGATTTCATATTAAGGGAACATTGGGTTCCTCTTAAGATGTTGCAGACCTTCCTTATACTCTATTTTTAGAATTCTGAAGCCCTAATGATGATATTAAGTGAATAGTCCACAGGCATCTTTAATTTAAACTGGAGATTCCTTTGACAACATCCCACTATCAAAATACAAATTACCTCTTTATCATTTTGATTCTATTCAACCCCAAGTTTAAAAAATCATACCAAAATTTATTTTCCTGACTAGTCTTATTCTGTCCCCCCTGCAGACTCAACTTCAGATACCTTGACTTTATCCAACTTCCAAGAGGGAATATATCCTTCATCTCCTTTCCATGATTCATCTTAACTGAAATGAAAGTATTTACTGGGCATTACATCAATAAACAGAGAGACCAATGTCTTCACCTTGGATTTGTTTTTTTGTCTCTAGACTGAGATTTACCTGGCCCTTGTTTCTCAAATTCCTTTTCAGTATAATCTTTTATTAATTTAAAATGGAAAGCAATTAGACCTTTGAACACTAATAATGAAATTGCCAGTAGTAGATAATGTTTGACCTTCAAAACTACAACTACATATGGTTTTACCTATTGCTGAAGTAATTTCTGTCTTATGTTTGAGAACTTAGGTCTTTCTTCCTAGAGTCATGCATTCCAAAATGTTAAAAGTTTTACACATATTCTGATAATTTGTGTGATGCCCAAGTACAGGTCTAAATAATGTTTAATTAAATACAATGTTGATGTATATCTCTTAAATTGGAAACCGAAGGGAGTCCATGTTATACAGGGTCACTTATATCCTTGTCCCTATAATGGGGGTTCTTTATTGTGGTTTATTACTAAAATCAGTACAGAACTGGAGATTCTTATTTGTTTGTATTGATTTTCCTAGCATTTGCTAGAACTGCTTTGTTGCTAGACATAGTCAAGTCTAGGTACTCACCCCTGCATCCCCAGAGCCAACTCACTCACTATGAACCAGAAAAAACATAATACCTAGCCCTTACTTTAACTACAAAATTAATCCCATATTGGTTCATTCTTTGGAAATACTCAAGCCATTTACTGCAAATCTGGGGAAAATATAAGTCTATTCACCTAGGAAGAGATATCAGTGTGGATCATCTTTTAATCATTATGAGAAACTCAGGGAAAAGCAGGAGATACGAAAGTGCACTAGCCCGTCATCCATATAACAGATCATGGTAAGCTAAGTAGCCCTGTAGTGGGAATTATCACAATGGGTTTTAAAATCTTCTGTTTCTGTCAATGTCTCAGTTTGATGCTCTTCTGCTATTAACACCATTCTAATTTGGCCAAGCCTAATCAAAAGAAAGCAAATGGTAAGCTAAGATGCTCTGCAGGTCTCAATACTGTGCTATAATATTATTCTTATTTCTTTTGTTTTTTATGATTTTTACTTAGCTACATCAAATATGATGATTTTCTACTTATATAAAATGTACCATTTCTCTTAGAATGTTTATTTAAGTTAAAAAAGAAAGTTAAATTAAAGAAGTATACTAAGAAAATAACAATTTATATGGTACAGAAATTTGTGAAGTTCAAGAAACTTTGTTTACAATACATCTCAAACCCAGTGGTTCTCAGCAAGGGAAGTTTGCCTTCTAGGATGCAGTCTGAAATTTTTTGCAAACATTTTAGTTATAATATTCCAGGAATTTAGTAAGCAGGAACCTTGGGCACTAGAAATCCTACAATCTATGCACTAGTACTACCCTAAAAGAATGTTCACTAGAGAGTCATAGAGGCTAATTCTGTTTTGTTTTAGTAAATTTTTGGAAGAAAAAATTTATATTATTTAATTGTATAACCAAATATATTTTCACAAATGAATACACCTGTGTAACCTCCACCCAGAACATTCTATAGAACATAGCCACAATCTTAGAAACTTCCCTTGTGTTCCCAGTCCTTCCTTCCCACTAGAATTAATCAATTCTGATGATTCACACAGATTAGTTTTGCCTTTTACATTTTTAATGGAATAATTTTTGTAGTCTTTTATGATTGTCTTTTTTTCATCATTTTATCTCTGAGGTTCATCCATGTTATTGCAAGTAGCTGTGCTATGTCCAGTTTCATTGCTATAGCTTATTCTACAGCATAAATATACTATAAATTATCATTCTTAACAGTGAGTAGACCCAATCACTTGTTTTCATTTGAGAAAGTATAAAATTTCTGCACATATCTTTGGGTATATATACTGTGTTTTTACCGAGTATACATTTCTAGGAGTAGAACTGCAACATCACAGAACAGGAATATGTTCAGCTTTAGTAAACTTTGCCATGAATTTTCCCAAAACAATCTTACCAATTTCTATGCCCATCAGCTGCATATAAGACTTTGATTGCACCACATCCTCACTTGGTATTATTAGGTTTGGGGATTTTTTTAGCCATTTTGATAAATGTATACACTCAATTTTCAGAATCTGCACTTAGATGCTATTTGCCCATTAACAGCAGTGTGTCTACAAGGGTTTAAAATTCACTTATTTTATTTCTATGATTCAACTTTTGCTTAAATCTAGGGAAGACTGTATTTCATTTAATCTTAAAATAGCAAGAGTTGTTCAGTTCATCAAGAAATGAAAACATCACTCTCAGTCTTTGAGTTTGCAATAACATCAACATACCCATATGAGTTTGCAGCTGTACTTGCCATATCACAAAGGTTTTGCGTATAGAAATGATTACAGAAATTGATATTTAAATGTGTATCAGTCTTATTCATGTACATGTTTGAGAGTTTACATGTTGAAAGACATCACTATTTCATTATAGATTATTATTTATTGCTTTTATATTACATTTAGGCCATTATACTGATTCTTTAAAAGGTACTTAATTAATTTACTTGTATATACATATATGTATTGTAGATAGATAAAGATAGATATGCACATACTTTTTTATTTTATTTATTTTTCTTAATTCATTTTTCTTGTAAACAAATGGAATACATCTTGTTTCTCTGTACATGAAGTAGAGGCATACCATTTGTGTAATCATACATTTACCTAGGGTAATAGTTTTTGATTCATTCTGTTATTTTTTTTCCCCTCCAGCCCTCCCACCCCTCTTATCCCTCCTTCCTCCATTCTTGTCCCACTCCCAGCCCCCATTATGTGTCATCATCCACTTATCAGCGAGATCATTTGTCCTTTGGTTTTTTGAGATTGGACTATCTCACTTAGCATGATATTCTCCAATTTCATCTATTTGCCTGCAAATGCCATAATTTTATTATTTTTTATGGCTGAGTAATATTCCATTGTATATACCACAGTTTCTTTATCCATTCATCTATTGAAGGGCATCTAGGTTGGTTCCACAATCTAGCTATTGTGAATTGAGCAGCTATGAACATTGTTGTGACTGTATCTCTGTATTATGCTGATTTTAAGTCCTTTGGGTATAGGCCAAAGAGTGGGATAGCTGGGTCAAATCGTGGTTCCATTCCAAGGTTTCTGAGGAATCTCCACACTGCTTTCCAGAGGGGCTGCACTAATTTGCAACCCCACCAGCAATGTATGAGTGTACCTTTTTCCCCACATCCTCGCCAACACCTATTGTTACTTGTATTCTTGATAATTGCCATTCTAATTAGGGTAAGATGGAATCTTAGGGTAGTTTTGATTTGCATTTCTCTTATTACTAGGGATGTTGAACATTTTTTCAAATACCTGTTGATTGCTTGTAGATCTTCTTCTGTGAAGTATCTGTTCATTTCCTTAGCCCAGTTGTTGATTGGATTATTTGTATTCTTGGTGTAGAGTTTTTTGAGTTCTTTATATATTCTGGAAATTAGTGCTCTATCTGAAGTATGAGTGGCAAAGATTTTTGCCCATTCTGTATGTTTTTTCTTTGCATTGCTGATAGTTTCCTTTGCTGAGAGAAAGCTATTTAGTTTGAATCTATCCCAGTTATTGATTCTTGCTTTTATTTCTTGTGCTATGGGAGTCCTATTAAGGAAGTCTGACCCTAAGCCAACATGTTGAAGATTTGGACCTACTTTTTCTTCTATAAGATGCAGGGTCTCTGGTCTGATTCCAAGGACCTTGATCCATTTGAGTTGATTTTTGTGCAGGGTGAGAGATAGGGTTTAGAAACTAAACCCCTTGTTGCATATGGATTTCCAGTTTTCCCAGCACCATTTGTTGAAGAGGCTATCTTTTCTCCATTGCATGTTTTGGCACCTTTGTCTAGTATGAGAAAGCTGTATTTATTTGGATTTGTGTCTATCCTCTATTCTGTACCATTGATCTACCTGTCTATTTGGTGCCAATACCATGCCATTTTGTTAGTATTGCTTTGTAGTATTGTTGAAGTTCTAGTATTGCTGCTTCACTCTTCCTGCTGTGCACATACTTTTATATTTTAGTACAGAGAACTTTACAAAATGCTTATAAAAATGGTATGCTGATTTGATAAGAACTATTTTCCAACCAATTAAAAGTGCCCCTTTGATTGCAAATCATTTGAAAGTAAGAAATTGGAAAATATGTATGTACAAGGGTATCCTATAAATTAGTGTTTTGGGGAGAAAAATCTGTTGGTTGCTAACTTGCAAGACCATGTTCAGTTTTTGTCATTCCCTCCAACCCAACCAAAAGTGCTCATGGAACTGCACGATAGGTACTTTAGTAATTCCTCTAACACTAGGAATGATTACTACCCTTACCCACTCTTCAACCCAATTGGAAATACCTCTTTTAAACACTCACATGCTGCAAATGGCATCTTTTAGAAAGAGTATATTGTAAAAGTGGAAACATGTTCCACTTAATCTCAAGATTGTCCATTAGATTAGAGATAGAGGAGATTTGAGGCCTGATACCATCTATATAATACTCCTAGGAGTAACATCTCTTCCCACTCTATTAAATAAGTGGAAAAACCATGCTAAATACTTCTTAATATTTTACTACTGCACTATAATTATATACATATGTAATAATGGGATTTGTTGTTACATATTCATATATGCACACAATATCACATTATAATTTTGTCTGTATTGCTCCCTGATGACTGAACACTTTTAACTCAATTTAAATAGCTATGCCCATAGAAAGTCTGCCTGGTGTAATATATACAATCTCTGCTATAAGTGAATGCACTACTTTTAAAAAATGACCAATGATCCAAAGTTCTGGTGAAGATTTTATTAATATGCTTACAGGACTGGTGGATGCTCTTGCAAGCATACATATGACAAGTGAAAAAGTAGAAAGATGGAAACATAGCCTAAAATTTTCCAGCATGAGAAAAAGAGAGATCAAGATGAACCAGTATTAATAAAATTGATGTCAGAGTCATATATGTAGAATGTTCCACTGGGGTCATGTTATTTTCTTGATACATAAAGCCTCAGTTGTACAAAATGAAATTAACCTCCGCCCCCAATTTCAACTTATCAGGATCTTATGTATATTTGATTTTAGAGGGGAAAAAAAAACAGCTGGATGGAGTTACAAAATAAACAACAACAAAGGAATGATTAACAGATGTTCTGTCAGTGACATGAATGAAGAAATCAGCAGGCAAGCTTATAAATTTTAAGTATAATACAAGGCAAGAACTAAAACATTATATTACAGAATTGAGATCCAAAGTGGTCCTGACAAGCTGAAACTCTGCACCAGTGGTTCTTAACTCTGGCCACATGTTATCACCAGCTGGGGAGTTTTAAAAGGCCAGCTATGCCTGGGCCCTACCCTCAGAAATTCTAATTTAATTAGTTTGGGTCAGGACCCAGGCATCAGTAGCTTGTAAATGTTCCCCAGGTGACTAAAGTGTCATCAGGGACTAAGTTCACTCTATTGAAAGGCCACATGCTATGATTATCAGAAGCGACAGGCAGGGTCTGAGAGAAAGTGACTCAATGCCTAAACTGACTTCTGTATTAGAAGGGAAAACAGCAAGAATTAGCAAGAGATATAGCTAAAACCCCAAGGAATAATAAAGGATATTATCAGAGAGTGTTTTCTACTTGCCAGGCTTCAAACGGAGGTGCAAAAACATGAGAATAATAAGTTCCCATTTGGTTTATGAAAAAATATGTGGAGAGATAGATAGGAAAATCTGGTGAAGGATGCCTAAGAAAGAAGATGTTGGTTATAGCTGGAATGTGGGGTGAGAGATATATTCATTTTTATTATATACTCATTTGATTTATTTTCATTTTTAGTATATGTTCTTGTCATAATGATTATTAAACTATGTCAGTTTCTGACGTTGATGTAAAGACTGTTTTTTCACTATGTCCCACAACTTATTCCATCTACTTCCTCTCCCTCTGATAAAAAGAGGACTACTTTATATATAATCCCCTTTGCCTACTGCTCATTCATCATATATACCCAATTCATTTCTGCCAATTAGCAATAGATACCAATACTTGGATCTGATACTGGGAATGGGACTTGCTGGAGGTCAGAGTAATCTATATCAATGGACAATATTTTACCATGGAAAACTAAAGTGTGGGAGTCTGCTGCCTGCAGTGTAGTCACAGATGTGCTCCAGGTTTTGCATTTATATGTTATACGTTTGGAGTTTGTGGATGGGCTAGAAAGAAGTCTGTGACTGCTATGTGGTAAGATGTCAGGAATAAAATAAAATTTACATTAGCTTGCAAACCTTCCTCCTTTTGTACCTCCCTTGGGTTACCAAAGCTCTACAGAACTTTTAGCTTCCTATTCTATTGATCAAGCCCAGCTTTGATGTTCTCTCTAAGCACACAACCCTGGAGCAGAAATGTGGGTGGTCTTGGGAACAGTGAGGATGAGGCTTCCTAGAGGCTTTCCCCCACCAACATATACCCTCCTCCACCTGGGAGCATCCTTGCCCCAAACTACCCACCAGCAAAAAGCACTATTCCTTTCATTTAGAAGAAAGAACACCAGTCTGGGGCATAAGAACACCTGGGGTCTATTGCTAATTTTATTGTTTAGCTGCATAAGTAGAGGCTCCACACTTTGCCTGAGAAAATAGAAAGCTTGGAAGAATAAATTCCAACTTTCAACTGCATACCTCATCTTTGGATGGTGCTTATATTTAATAAATTATTAGCCTCTATGATAGCAGCTAATGTATTCTCAGCTTCAGTCTACCTGAAAGTAGGAACTTATAAAATGTAAATCCAGAAGATAGAAAAATGCAAATTAACATGAAATTCTGGCATCAAGTATCATCACACAAAATGGTTTTCCGTGTGCTTCCACAAATCAGTTTGCAATTGCCCACTTGGCCTGGAGAGTAGAGTAACATACCATTAGCGTCCTCATTGCCACGTAAAATTTGGTGTTGTACTCCAAATGCTGAATGCTCCTGTTATACAAAACTCATGGATTTTGTAGGTGCATATTTGGTTTTATCTATCTGTGAAACAAAAAAAATGTAACAAGTAACACTGCAGAAATATGAAAACTGCCTTAGAATCCTCACTTTATATTCTACTAGTAAAATGTAAAAAAGAAATCAAGTCCTCTGAAATGAGAAATCTTTATCTTAAACATTTTCTTTCTTAAATGACAGTTTATAACTTTAGATGAACAAGTATCTGAGAAGAAATCATTTTAATGACTTGACTGCTCGAGTGACAGTTTATTGAAGAGATGATTAATATGAGGAAATCAATTTTATTCTTGAGAAAACAAGGCATCGATGAATCTGTATCCATGCATTTTAACAAAATTGTATGTTAAACTTTTTATAGGAGAGATCATTACTAATCAAATGGATTTTAGTTTCCAGAATCTTACCAGAAATTATCATTTGACCCAAAGGAGAGAAAGCTAAAGTGGGATCAAAGGAAAAATCGCATCGTGATTTACAACTTATATTTTCTGATCAGACTTACAAATCCAGCTAAAGTGTTTAATCAATACAGAGCACTTAAAAATGATGTCAGTTATAGAATGCTTTCACCTGAAAGCAGTGCTTAGGCTAACTTCCTGTTAAAAAATAATTTAAAAAAAACCCTTGTTTCTTTTTAGCATTTATTTTTCTAAATTAAATCTAATGCCTAAGACATTGTATTAAATTTAAACTGTTTCTCAGACTTTTATTGAAGAGGCTGCATAAAATAAAGAATAAATGTTCAAAAATAGCTGCCTAGGTAATTCTCAGGTTGATTTGTGTAGGACTTTGAATGGACAGTTCAAGGACCTCTGTCTTTACATTTTGAATCCTCTATTTCAGGAGGACTTATTGGAGGTAACCATTGCATGCTGGGAATATCTGTCATGTTCCTGGTGCAAGGCACTGAATCATGATATTCTAGTTGTCTCTATGTTGTTATGTAGAAATTGAACTTCTTCCATCAGAAATAGAAACCTATAAAGGTCTTAGTTCTAAGTCAATAATATTATGAAGCATCCAAATGGAATAGAAATGAATTGGAGCATTAACTTATGGATTGCCAACTGTCCTAGACAGTCCAAGATCACCCCTTAAAGTTGAAGAATATCAGTTAAATTAACTAAAAGGAAGCACAACTATACATGGTCAATTCCAATACAATAGGTCTATAGGTCCAATAAGAGAAATTATAAATATTTTCTACAAGCATTTCAAATAATTTATTAATGATTCAGTGATAAAAGTTATTAGCAGAAGTTGGAAACATTTTTAGAACAATATCAGTAGTTGCTCTTGACATGAGTTTTCTTTTTAAGCATCACAGAAATTCTGAGTGGTTATTCTTATCTTTATTTTACAAATAATGAGAAGGTCAAATGGATAAATAAAGCACACATACGTGATAGAACTCGGATTTGAGCACAATTTGATCTTATTCCAGAGTCCATAAACTTTTCTTTTAGGGTAGGCTGTCTATCAAAGAGAAAAGACATCTCTGAAACACAAAATACTTCTTGGGGTCACTGACAGATACAGTTATCAACTGCCACTGTAATGCCACAATAGCTAAAACAGCAAAACCTTTTTGGCATAAGATAACATTTATTTTTGCCCCTCAATCTATGGGTCAGATGTAAGGTTCTGATACTCTCACCTAAACTTGGATAATGTAAGCTAGGCTCACATGCAGTAGGTAAGCAGGTCAGCTAGGGACTGGCCAGTCTAGAATGTTCTCATATAGGTGATTTGTCTCTCTTCCTCATGGTCATTCATCCTCAGTAAGCTATCCTGGCATTCACCACAATGACAAGAGTTCTAAGTAAGAGAAAAGAAGCAGGCAAAGCCTCTAGAAACTTGGGTCCACCACTGGTACACTAACATGTCTTCAATATTTTAATGACAAAGGCAATTCAGATTCACAGGGTGAGGAAATTGACTCTACCTTTAGATAGCAAGAGCTACAAAGTACAAATTGTGAAAGGCATGCCCATAAAAGGGTGAAGAATTGAACCATTTTTGCAGTCGATCTACCACAACAATTCAGGGCCAAAAAGAACAGCAGTGTAGACCAAGGGTGATTTCTCACTCACTTATTTATTCATTCAAGAAATAATTAATTGTTCTTCATTATCTATAAGGCACCTTATAGGTATTGAGAATTCCAAGGATTTTAAAAAATGCTTCCCTTAATTAAGATTACATTCTAATGAGGAAAACAGACATTTTGCAAAATGAATAATTAAAATGATTAGTATACGTATTAGTCAGTTTGGGCTACCATTAACAAAATACCACTGACTGGGTGATTTAATCAATAAATATTTATTTTCTCACATTTCTGGAGATTGGAAATCCAAGATCGAGAAGCTGGCGAGGTAAGTTTCTTCTGAGACTACTCTCCCTAATTCTCCCCGGCTGTCTTCTTGCTGGGTCCACATGTGACCTTTTCTCTGTGTGTGTGCACTCTTGCTATCTCATCCTATTCTTATAAGGACACCAGTCACATTGAATTAAGTACCAACCATTATGACCTCTGTAACCTTAACTATCACTTAAAGGCCTTATCTCCAAATCATTCCATTGGGCTCTAGATCTTCAAAACATGAAATGGGAGGAGGTATGAAATGTGGTACGTAACAGACTAGTAGGCAGTAAAAAGAGCCAAGGATAAAATGCTTGGTGAAGGTTCAATTTTAGATAGAACAGTCTGGAAATTTTTAACTGAAATTATTACATTTAAATAGTGGAGATAGCTTTTAGTTTAGTGGAGAACATTTCAAACAGAGAGAACAATAATTTAAAGATGTCCAGTGTGGAGTCTGACTGGTTTTCAGGGGGCCATGACTAGAGAGATCTGATTATGAAGAGAGCTTCAAAGTGGGGATGGAGATGGCAAAGGAGTACAGATCAGACAGAACAAAGTGAGGATTTCGTTCTACTCAGAAATGCCATGAGAAATCATTGGTGGCCTATAGGCACAAGATTGACATAATCTGATACACTTTAAATAATTTTCTGACTGCTTTAATAATAGGCTGTTGAGAATAACCTAAGAAATAAGAAGATGTAGTTAGGTAGTAACATAAACTAGAGTAGTATGAGGGAGGTTGGTGAAAACTAGTTGAATTCTAGTTAAGCAAAACAATCATACTTAATATGAAAATCTGAAATCCAAACACTCCACAATCAGAAAAAAAAAGTGTGCCTATGTGACTCTACAAGTGGAAATCTCCACACCTGACCTTGTGGGACAAGTCACAGTGAAGAAGCAGGCATACAAAAAATGTTGCATAAAATTACTCTCATGTTATATGTGAGATTTAAAACGATAGAACATAAAAGAACTGTGGGTTTAAACTTGAGTCCCATTCTAGGATATCTCATTATTTATATGCAAATATTCCCAAAATTAAAAAAAATTATTCCAAATCCAAAGCTTTCTTGGTCCCAAGCATTTCAGATAAGGGATATTCAACCTGGATTTAGAACCCAGATCCCACAAGTGTAAGTTATGATAGAAAGAGAGATGTCAAAGATGATACAAGATTTTTCAACTGGGTAACTTAAAAGAATGGAATTTGATAGGAAAGATTGAAAGAGTCAAAGGAGGAATCACTGTTTTTTTCTTGCTTATTCTATTTATTTTGTTATTTTTATTTGAATGATTGATAAAATAACCAGAGCTCAGTTTTGAACACTTAGCAATAAGATATCTGTGTCAAGGGTCCTCAAGACTGTTTCTAAGTTTATATTCATCGGAAAAAACCCTCCAAATGCTGCACATAGTTGTATTCATGAAAAAGAATGGTTACCGAAAAGGAAACAAAGCAAAATCAGCAAAGGAAAAGTCACATGGAGTGAGGTCTACAGGAAGCTAGGTACAGTTTTCCAAGAGTCCTTTCCTGGTGAAAGCACACAGGACAGATCTGATTCCTCCACAGGTCATTGCAATATGTGCACAATGTTGTGTATTAGGGAAATTCATTGGAGATGCAGTGTCCAACACTGTTATAGGAGGCAACTTCTGAGTGCAGGTATCAAAATACCAGATTCCCAGACAGAAAGCAAGAGTTCAGAATATACCACAACATACAAAGTGTAGACACAGACACTTTCATCAGTTAATTGTTGACTGGGAACACTTCAAGGGCCAAGTTTCCAGATGCCTGCCAAGGGGGCCAAACTTGCAAACCAACCTATCTAAGGATAGCTGTCTTAGGCTTGCTATTTACTTGTTTCT
This sequence comes from Sciurus carolinensis, assembly GCF_902686445.1. NCBI lineage: Eukaryota > Metazoa > Chordata > Mammalia > Rodentia > Sciuridae > Sciurus > Sciurus carolinensis. The sequence goes on from NC_062215.1 coordinate 84,056,858, forward strand.
GCCAGATGCCCTTGGGAAATCTTAGTAGATACAAGTAGACAGTTCTAGCATTCAGGGGGAAATTCTAGGTTGAGAAAACACAAATTGGGAACTATAAGCTTAAAAATGGGATTTAAAGAAATGAGACTCTCTAAGTCAGCCTAGGTAGTAAAACAATGGAGGTCTGCAAACTTAATGCTGGGGCATACTAATATTTGGAGGTGAGAGAGATCAGAAGGAACAAGCAAGAAATGGAGACAAGAAGAAAAAGAAAAGAACAAAAAAGAGAAAGAAAGAGTGAGAGAGGAAGGAAGGGAGGAAGGAAGGAAGGAAGGAAGGAAGGAAGGAAGGAAGGAAGGAAGGAAGGAAGGAAAGGGAAAAGTAGAGAAAGAGAAGGAACTGGTAGAGGTAGAAAAACAGGGGAATCAGGAACCTAAGCCATTCTAAAAACAACAGGAAGAATGTTTTATAAACTGCAACTCAAGTAAGCTGAGGAGTGACTCGATTGTGTTTTGAGTAATGACTCGATTATGTTTTGATGCTTATAAATAATCCACACTAGTTATTCTGAAACATTTTGAAAAATTTTGGTCTACAGCCCTGCCTTTTTATTTCCCCACAGTACCTTGGAAAGTGATATAGAGTCAGTGAAAATGAACAAAGCAAGAACAGTCCTAGTACCACCAGCTCTGTCACCATCAACCATCCCTCATTGAGCACTTGGCAAAGGTAGTTACAGAAAGGCTGTGTTGAAGAGTACACAGCACCAAGAGGGAGGAGAGCTGTCTGCATGTCAGGGAAGAATAGTCCAGGTAGGTGTCAAAGGAAGAATAAAGATACAAGCTAATTAAATTGCCTAATGTGTTTAAAGTGCTCAGTCCAGTGCCCATTATTGTAACTGCGAATGTATTTATCATTATCATCAACAACAATATCAGCATTATCCAGTTATTATCAAATTACAGCAAATCTCACAAAAAGCTAGATGAATCACAATATGATTCAGGCTCTTAAGATTTCCAAAAACCTGATAGTGCCTGCTTATGCAGACCATGTCCCAATATAACATTCTATCCCTTAGTCCCTCGCATTTATTCTAATACTGCAGAAATTACTTATACCATGTCATTTTACACAGTGGAATTTCATTTCAAATTTTTGTTCTGATTCTTGTTCAATTACAAATTACCAGCTTTATTCATATATTTTATGGGTTAGGGTTTGTTCTTTGGACAAATTATGAGAGTTTCCTTAAATATTGCACCTTCGGCATGTCACTCACTATAATCCTAGTTCTTGCTTTCACGGAATATGTGTTAACAGTAGATATTAAAGTGCAAGAAGAGACTACAGCCTTGGAACTATCCCTTGGATTTACTATTTCCTTTCTGTATCCCTCTCTTAATTTCATTTCTCTATTTGGCTGTGTTCCTCTTTCTTCTCCTGTTTTTTGTTACAGTGATTTTTAGGATTTATCTAGCATTGAACTGGACAGTTAGATCAAGCAAGGATCAATAGATATACTGACGTATATGAGAACAGCAACTTAGACATTTTGGGATGTAACTCATTAGTGAATGGTAACATATTTTTTGCAATTTATTAATGTAATAAGATGCAATTGTTTAGGCTATTCCAGTCTGGAAAATTAATGAAAATATAAGAATATATGGCACCACAGTGCTTTGATGTATTAAGAGTAAATACTGTCCTCTGAACTTTGTGTGTGTGTGTGTGTGTGTGTGTGTGCATGTGCACATGTGTGCACACACATTTGCCTGTAGGTGCTAGGTAGCAACAAAAAATTTATTTCATGCCTGGTCCCATTTCAATCCATTTGGGAAATGCCACTCTAGAGAAATTACAACTAACGATCCTTTTGTAAAGCAGGAAACTATTGTCTTAATAGTCAGCCTAATCTGAAATCACAAATGCATAATAGAGGAACAATGCATATTAAATTTCCCTCCTATGATTTCCACACAGGTTCTGAGGCTGCAGAAGGACCCACTGTATGAGGTTTCATGGGGGATGACACAATGCTGGGTTTGAATTCCATACAAGCACTTTCACAATGCACAACTGGTTCATTTTATTATCTGGATGAGAAATGGTGAATATTTCCAATCTATCACAATAGGTTTAGCATTTGAATCCAAACCTTTGTGGATACTCACATTTTTAGTAGCATTTAGGGACTTCTTGGTTATGATTATTACATTGTCTGGATGACAACACAATTTGAAGTTTGAGAGGTATGCCAAATCAAATTCCCTAACAGCAGGAGGCCCACTGGACATAAATTTTGCAAATCAGAATTAGTAAAATATTCAGCTAGTGATATATTGTTTGCTGTCAGGAAAGTCAGAGACTGGCTACAGTGTCTGGGAAAGATCACAGAATTTCACACCATATATCCAGGTACTCTTCTAACAACCTTCTTCCTGGATAGATTTGAAATTCACTAAGCTAAACTTAACCTTCAGGTCCAAACTTCCAACTGAAATCCAAGTCCAAACAAAAGCAGCTGCCATGTTTTGTGTGACTAGAGAAATAGTGTTTCATAAGTTGGAGACTATTTAGAGTGATTTCACATGGAATCTGTCTTGTTAGTTTTCCTTTATGATTTTTAATGGACAAATGATAGTTGCATATATTTATGGATTATAGTACGTTCTGATATATATTGTGGTTAACTTATTTATACCTCACCTCCTCACCATATTTTTGTGATGATAGTATTTAAAATCTACTCTTCAATAATTTTAAAGAATAAAATGAATTATTGTGAACTATCATCACTGTGCTATGCAATAGATCACTAAAATGTATTCCTCCTGTCTGGAGGAAACTGTACCCTTTCACTAGCAGTTCCCCATTTCTTCTTACTCCAAGCCTCCAATAACCACTCTTCTACTCTCTGCTCCTATGTGCTCTACTATTTTAGATTCCATATATATGTGACATCAGGCTGTATTTGTCTTTCTATGCCTGGTTTATTTCACTTAATATAATATCTTCCAGATTCATCCAGGTTTTCACAAATGATATAATTTTCCTTTTCCTTTCAAGGTTGAATAGTATTCAATGTTTTATATATATATATATGTGTGTGTGTGTGTGTGTGTGTGTGTACATGTTTATATATATATATATAAACATAACATTTTCTTTATCCATTTATCTATTTGAAAGTAATCCTGTCTTATGTTGAAAAAATAATCAGAATATATAGAAACTGGGATGACTTTCTATCATAATCTTTATAGGTAAACTTTCTCCAGATTCTCAGATGCATCCATTCCTGCCTCACTCACTTGCTTTTCCTGCCTTATCCTGTGAACATTTTAATTTGTTCTCCATGATATACCTGCATGGATCTAATTAGGGCAGACCATGGGAAACTACTAAGGGGTTAAGCCTGAGAGAGAATTCAGTCAACAATTTTGTAATGTTAAATCATAACCCCATCACTATTCATGCCACCCAAATGCCTCATTTGTTCTTTTTAACTAGAAGCTGGTGTTCACAATTTTTAAGCTAGAAATCATTTCCTCTATTCCCATGTTCTTCAGATTTGCACTTTATCCTCGTGACTTTGCAGTCCTGCTGGTTCTGCTGATAGTTCTCTTGATTAAGGCAGTTCTTCCTACCTCTGATGGGAGAGGAATAGTTACTATAAACTCTTGATCTACCTACACTGACTCATCAATAATATTAATGTTCACATTTTTAAGACAGTACACCAATCACTATCAATTTTATGAAGGATACTTAGTCCATTCCCTCCTTCATAGACATGGACTTCAACTCTGTATAACATCCAGTGCCTAAAACTGAGCATATAACCAGTTCCAAGAAAGTGCATATTAAATAAATTATTGAACACTGAGAATGAATAAATGAATGAAAAAAATGAATAAGTTCATGGGTGAAGAGGTGAACAATGCATATATATATCCTTTGAAGATTTGATGGTTTTATTTATTTTTTAGTCTCACATTTTGACCACAGTGTACCAAACCATGTTCACAACCATGAGCTGCTCCAACCTGACAGTTCTTTATTATGCCACTATATTTTGGTGGCTTCCAGGGTAACAAGAAGAGAAAGGCAACCACATATGAATGTAAAAGTATGAAGGATTAGGAATCCAGAGATAGTTTCTAAGTCCAGAATCTGCTGCTAACTAGCTATATTTGACTATAAATTCCATGCGGATGACTTATTGATCTACTTTGAGACCATTTCCTCATGCGTAGAGTAAGAAGGGTAGATTAGTATCAATTTCAGAATCCTTCCAGTAGTTACTTTTCATGATCCTAATTGGATTTGACAGCACCAGGATAGATTTTCTCCAATGTGTAAGACATCAAAAAGAAATAATACATTTTGGAAGAAAGGAATAAAGGGAAAGAGAAAAAGAAAAATCTCACAACCATATTTTTTTCTTGTTTTGAGTTTTCCCTTATACTGACTTTTGTTCCATGCTGCTGCTAATAATCATAAAAGGCCCCTTTTCTTATCTTGCAAATAAAAAAATGACAAAATTATTCTCTCTGCCAAATTCTTTCATCTGATCAATCAGGTTTGCCGCTTCTCAAACTGAATTTGGCAGATTCAACTTAGAATGTTTTTAAAAATAGAGTAGATTCTTGAGTTGGTTTATGTATTCAATCCATACCTAGTACAGAGACAAGTTTCAGGCAGTTCTGGAAGTCATCCTAGACTCATTCATTATCTCATAAAAGGAATATATGAGGAGGGCATGTTTAAAGATTAGCATGTTTCAGAATCATCTGCAGTGCTATTCAGACATAGGCTACAAGGTCCCACCCCAAGTTTGTGATTCAATATCTCTGGAGTGAGGCCTGATAATTGCATCCATAACCAGTTCTCAGGTGGGGCTGATGCTGGTAGTGAAAAAACCCATCTAAAGACCGTTTTCTAAAAGATATCGTCTCCCTTGGTGGCTATTCTTTATAGCCTCATAAGACAAAACCAGATCCATCAGCAAAAATAGTGTATCCGATACTCTCTAATGGTTAAGATTTCTTAGGCTTTAACTTGCCCAATAACAGAAGGGTCCAGTTTTCCCACAATGGGAGCCTCTCAGTACCTGAGGAGAAGCTGACCACCATTTAGAAGTCCTAAATATGAGAAGTCAAACATAAAATCTCTAAAGTTTCACATGTCAAAGTTGCCTCAAATTTTTGAATGGATGAGAATCATAAAAAAAAGTATATTTCATGTGCTTCTGCAGCTAATTTGCTCCCTCGCCTATACTTCCCCTTATTAACTTGAACTTGATCTTTTTTGTAGTTGTTGTTTTTAATGTACTTCAAAAAACTGAAGCTCTATATTCTTTGCATGCACAGATTTAAAATGAGAGTAAGAGAACTCTGTTTGGAAGAAACTTGCTTTTATCCATCCATTGCACACTTCAAATAAGTAGGGAGCTTTAAAAGGTCTTCACTCTCTCTAGTCTGTATTCTGACCGACAGAGAATAAAAAATTTAAATGAGAGAAAATCAATTATTGATCTGCATTCTTTCTTCACAGACACTTGTGTGCAATTACACAATGCTAGAGCTCGCTGGATTTCAACAGTATACATCTTGCAGATTGATTTTGCTTTATTGAAATGAAATTGTAAAGTTACTAGATCTACTTTAACCCTTTATCTTCAGAGCAAGGTTGTCCATGCTAAGAAAAGAGCTACACTGCCTCAGGATTTTTGTCTCTTTGTGGTTGGAGAAAACAAAGCTTTTCACAAAAACCTTTTAGAAACAGATGTTTCTAGCCAAGAGGATCATTGGGCCAATTTTTAAATATCTAAATTACAGTTTCAATATGATTTTCTGAAGGAAATCTCTCTAGAGCCTGTGTATGTTGATTTTATTTATTAATATGCTTACCAAATGTTCTTATTTAATATTTATTATTTTTCTATTTTTTTCTTTTAGATACACAGGATAGTGGAGTGTATTTTGACACAAACATATATGGAATAAAATTTCCCACTTTTGTGGTTGTACATGATGCTTGCCAAATATTTCTCATCACACCCACATGTGTAACAGAAGAGAGCAGCAGAAGAGAAGCATGGATGGATGGGAGGTCTGGATGCAGACATGGGGTCTCCCCCGGTTGCTTGCTTTCCATTTTGATTTGACTACTAGGAGAAAATAAAAATGCAAGGGCAATGTGGAGCTGAAAACACTGACTGGACCATCTGATATGATATTTAGATGGCCCTTTAACACACTGGGAAAATTAACTAGACCCAGCAGCAGTAGGCAAACTCATTGGTTTATAAGAAAAACTGTTGGGGCATAAGAGGAAAAATAAAAGATATGGGGGTGGCCTTATAAAGCCAAGAAGTGATGCAGTGATTAGAAGCAGCAGAACAGGGAAAGTTTTCCAAAAGCTGCATTTGGGCCCAAGAGTGGAGACTCTAGTCTCCATACATGTTATACATATGTACATATACCTGTATGATTGTTTATACATGTATGCATGTTTTCTGTATGCAAAACCATTTGAAGGAATTCTTATATATCATGACACTTTATCCCTAAGTATTCTTCTTCAAAACTAATGATTTCCTACATAAATATAATACTATTAGTATTATTATTAAAATTAACAATAATTCCCTAATATCTAATATCTCCTTACTCAACTGTTAATACTTGGGAACTTTAATGGAAGAAACACTATCAATAATAAATATAGAAGATATATCCTTAAAATTTAGTCAGGACATTTAGTTTATAAGTGATTGATAATAGCTGAGTATAATGACAAGTGTTCCAATTTTTCCTGGACTTTTTTAACTCACTGCCTTTATTCTAAATTGTATCTTAAATAAATTTGTCAAAAAAGTGGTCTTTGGATAGTTTATGCCCATCATTTTTACTGTTCTTTAATAGAGTTCAAATGTTATAAGTATAATCTTATCAACATGCTTATAGTTTTTATTTTGTTGATGGTGATATGTTTTACTAACCATTTATTAGAACAATGACCGAAAGACCCTAGAATCAGGAATAGGGGAAATGTCCTTTATCATGAAAGATCACACCTACAAGACCTTAACTGACATAGGAAGAAAGTTGATAAAGAGAAAAAGAAAAATAAAGAAACAAAAGGAAACATACATAAAGAAAATTAGAATATGAAAATATCAATCTCATTACCACTAAAAATTTTGATGATGTAGGGAATTAAAGAATGAGTGAAAATATAAGAAGTAGTTAATTCAAAAATAAATGTACAAATATGCCTTTATAATTATTGAAGTTAAATTAGCTAAAATTCAGGTACAAAGAAAATATGATATCTAATATTATAAAATCTACTAAAAACTTACTACTTTTTTATTCAGCATACAATATATTATTGTCAATTGTTTTCCATGTATTTGTGTTTTCTACAATTTGAGATAATTTTTGAATATTTTAACACCTCTCATGAAACCAAGCACAATGCCTTTCACATAGCAGGGACTTAATAAATATCATTGTCTTTCCAGTTGATAAAAACAGAAAACCTGATTTCTTTTAACTCTTGGACACTGAATCTATGCTACTGATATGATATTCTAGGAATCCTTTGACATGTCCTTTTTCTTTGGGAAATTCTGAACCATAAAAGCAAACAAGCTCCTTATCTTTAAAGAAAGGGGAGTAGATGGTAAATGCATCCTCACAGGAGCCCAAGATTGCATTGGAGTGTCCTAGAATCTAAACAATGACAAAAAGTGCATTAACCACAAGATCAAGATGCTAATCAATTTGCAAGCACATGGAAGAGCTCAGAATGATGGGTAATAAGCAGCTTGACTTTGTGACCAACAAATCATGTTAGACCAATTCAATTGCCTCCTCTGACGGAGTGGCAGACCTTGTATGCAGGGAGGAAGGGACAGACATAATATATTTTGACTTCAGGGAGGCTTCTGACTCTGTTCCACATGACATGCTCATCAACGAGGTAGGAAAATATGGCTTGCTGTCAGAGATGGATTAAATTGATTAGAGAGGTGGCTAATTGGGAAGAAAAGGAAAGTCACAGGCTGCACAAAAACACAAGTGCACAGCCAACATACTGCTGGTTTGGGTCTGGATAAACTCAAGGGCAAATGTGTCTAGCATGCAGATCTGAATACAGTTAGATGGAGAAATACTTGCCTGTCAATAGAATCAGTCATTACTTTTAATGGCTTCTGTCCCACCTATTTGGACATGAGCAAATGTATGAATGAATGGATACTATGTTCACATACGCATAAAAAAGTAATCATTTTTAGATTAAAGCTGTATATCTCCAAAATATAATATTAAAATGCAAAAAAATAAGTACATGTAATAATTTCTATGAAGCTATTAAGAATAAGTCTGCATCAAGAATAAATTTGACAGATCTCTTTGGATATGACAGATAGAATGTGCATAGGAAAATAAGATGGCTCATTTTCAAGGGGAACAAACAGGAGAGTAAGTTTGGAGGATGTTAGATGTCAAAAAGCAGAAGTATCAGGGATTTCTAACCTTCCTAATCGTAGTCAAATTTCAGTCATCAGAAATTAATTTTTAGCATATTGACAAAATCAGACTCTAAATTTGGTACTTAGGACATAATAACAAATATTTTGAACTAACCAGATAAACTGGAAGAATTACCACAGAAATTTGGGTGGAGCCTGTGAACTCATTAATTACAACAGATTAGCCTATAGGTAAATTCTCACTAAACACTAGCTATGTGTATGTCTCTGCTAGGCACAACTTTTTCAAAACTCTGGGATAGAAAAGGAGAGGATAATACCTAGGAACGATAAAAATAGCTATTCTGATCTCTCCTGTTTCCATCATCTGATTTCTTTCTCAGTTTGAACCTTCTTTTCTTTACATGCATTCTTGTTCCTTTCTCTAAAACTTCCACTGGTTTGATCACATGTGGTAATTTTAAATATTGTCTACAGATTCCTTGGAATTCCTTGCATGAAAACTAGAGCCTAATTTCTCTCTCCTTAATTACAGTCTCTAGTTCTTGACTGCTTCTAATAAATTGAATATGATAAAAATGATAGTGTGTCACTTTGGTGATTAGGTCATAAAAGACACAAAACTATTATGCATAATGAATGATATTTATATACTTGACAACAAAAATAAATAAGGAACTTATATTTATTAATAGATAAAAATGTTAAAAAAACCAAAGTATGTGAGAACATATTTTTAACCGTATAATCACTAGTCAAAAGACTTGTATCCAGAATAAACAAAGCTACAGATTGATAAGGAAAAAAACAAAGAAAAAGAGTGAGTCAAAGACTTGATTACATATTTTTACAAAAAAAAAAATCAAGTGATCAATAAAGAAAATCAGGTCAACTTCTTTAGTAATCTGAGAAATGAACACTCCAGTGAGATACAACTATGTACACCAATAGAATTTAATAAAATAAAAATCTGAGAAAGTCTAGTACTGGTGACAATAGAAAGTATTATCAGCTGAAGTTCAGAATAGATATGCTCTGTGACTCAGCACCTCCACTTCCATAGGCACTAGGTACATGTACAAAACTTTAATTGTAGCACAGATTTTTTAAAACCAAAACCTACAGAAAGATTATTCAAGCAGCAAAATATGCTATGTTGATAAAATACAACAATGAAAATAAACTGAAGCAAGGTCCATCAACTTGGCTGAATTGCATAAATATAATATTGAGTGAAATAAACATTACACAAAATTCTGTAAATTTATATTAAGTTCACAAAATGCATATCTAAACAGCAATGTCAAGAGATGCATATGATGGTGTTAAAATTACAAAGCAAAGCAATGAATTGATTACCATAAAATTCAACATAGCGGTTACCTCTGGAGTTAGAGAGGAGCTATTCCAGAGGAACATACGAGAAGCTTCTAGAAGGCTGGCAGCACTGCTTTCTCAGCCTGCATAGTGGTTCACAGGATTCAGTTCCATGATGCTATTTGTTTTCTTTTACATAGTTTACTATGTGTTATCAAAATTTAAAGATCTTTGGAGTAATAACACATTTTCATCACAGCCCCACAAACTAACTTCAATTTCCAAGTCTATGGTAACATCTGTCTGAGTTTTTTTTTTTTCCTCCAGAATCTTGTAACATAGTTGGATAAACACTCATATTCCATTTATGAAATTGCAGATTAGTGTTAAATGTTCATTAACTATCTTCACTATAGGACACATTGTCCTAGCATTTGGAATTACAGCAAGAAAGAAAATGAAAAGAAAAATTCTTACCCTCAACCATTAAATTTGTATTGTAGTGTAAGTTCAAAATAAAAGACTTTTTTTTTTTTAGTAATTATGATTACAAGAATAAAGTGAATCTAGCTGCAATAAAGACTTCAAATAAGAATTCAGATAGCATCATGATTCTTAGTCTCTATCTCTCCTTTGGTTTGAAGCAATATTTTTGCCTAATTCCATTAGACCCTTTCATAAGTTAAGGGACATAGCCATAGTAAGATTTGTAATCACATTCTCTCCTCTTACCCTACAAGGAGAAAGAAATATATGTTCTAGTACCTATATGTAAAAACATTCCTATAGAAGATCTCTGATTGGCTATTTTAAGGTCATTATTTCATCAAGAAGCCAATCACTCAGACAAACATAATGGTGCTTTATGATTGACAACCCTGGGCCTTATAATTAATCCTATGATCAGAGCAATGTAGTACTAAATGATACTTTTACAGTAGGTATTAGGAATTCCCCCCCAAAAAAATATGGTGCTGAAATTAGAATTAGTAACATTGGTTCAATAAAAAGTTGTTGTATTCTGGACACTAACAAATAATTAGACATAATGCAGATCATATCAAACTATTTTGAAGCAATCACAATAGAAAGGAAAGGGAAGAATCATAAATAGAGCAATACAGGAACACAGAGAATGAAATAATTATTCATAAATGAAGGATAAAGAAAAGTTCAATATACCTGCATCCATCTTTCCTTACCCACAGAACCACTTCACAAATCCACCCTGAAAGGATCAAGTTGAATTTTGTTTTCAGAATCAAAAGAAATACCAAAAAGCACAAATTTGAGTGAGGACATTAGGTCATGTTGTCTATCTTAATAGAGTCTGACCCAAACAAGTGACAACAGGACCCAAACAAGTGACAACAGGACCCATAACAGGAATATGATGTTTCAGGAAGGCAATCATATTATCTGTCTCAGAAAGTCGTCCGGCTCAGAGTTTAATAGTCCTTATCAGCTCTGCCAGGATTAAAGGCTGTTTTCCTTAACCAAGCTGAGGTGATGGGAGTTTATAAAACAGTCAATAAAGAACAATGACGCGACCAAGAGTGAAAATTGGAGAGCAGTCAAGAAAAAAATGCTCTGAGTTTATGCTCTCTGTCCCTAAATCAAAATTTCAGAAACTCCTTTCTTACTCTTAATAAAAGGCTAAATGGATCTCCCACTCTCCCTTATGATAGGCTCCCTCCAAATTTTTAAGCTTTATTAATGAATTTTGGTCTATGGGTTCAAGGAACCACTACAAATATGGTACCTCCTTCAGACGGTGTGTTTAAATTTTCATTTATTCATCATCTTCTAGAATCGATCTTCCCATTATGAGAGCAAATTTAAAATAGGCCCCTATATTCCCACTCCTCTCCCCACACTATAATAGAAGTCTCCAGAGTGAGTTACTCTCATAGAAATTTAGAATGCCACACTGTGACTTTAAGTCTGCCTTATCTTTGGGTAGACTTGAAGGTGACTAATACCACCACCAGCCCTCCTTCTCTTCATGGTTTTGCATTGTGTGTAAAAATTTCTCTTTGCCCAACTCCACTGATAGATTGAAGTCCCTTTGGATTAAAATATTATATTTCCATTATTTGTCCTTTTCTCGAGCTCATAACATAATCTTGAACTCATGGTATAATGCTTTGTGTGTAATTGTCACTTGCTAAGAATTTAATGGATAATTTTCAAAAACCCAAGTTTAAGTGAATCTGCTATCATTTATCAAATATCTATTATACCAGACCCTTATAGATCTAGTGATCTAAAACATCATTTTAACATATAATGATTGTAGGGATCTAAAACTACAATGTGGTGACCTAATTAGGATATTAGGGGAATAGGTACAAAGCAATCAGAAGCACAGAATTCAATATCAGACAGCATGAGTTCAAATCTTGGCAAACCTTTTAAACTCATTGAACTTCAGTTTCCCAAATATCAATAGACTCCAACTGGCATCTCCTTCTCTTTTACTACAAATCCCAATCCCTCAGTAACAGAACACATTCCCATTTCCACATGGTCAGCATTATGATTCAACACTCCAAAAAATATTCACATTTTAAAATTTATTTAGTTTATCTTATTGTTTTTGTAGTGCTGGGGATGAACCCAGGGCCTCAAGCATGGGAGTCAAACCTCCACTACAGAGCAACACAACCCCAAGCCTTATATTTGTATTGTAAAGGAGCGTACCACAGGAAAAAGCCCCTGGTAGTCTGCTATAGTAGTCTGGCTGCATTTTGATGGTTGGATTGCCTTTTTATACCATGGTAAATAGGAGCACCCAACTTTAGAAGGCATATTCTTTTTAAGAATTTCACTTACTAAGATGATCATATATTGGAGCATAAAGCAGGTCTGAACAAAGTTCAAGGGAATGAAATGATGAAAATTACACTTAAAATGACATTGCAATTAAACTAATACCAATAACAAAAATATGACTAGCAAAACACTATATATTCTGAAATTAAGAAAAATATTTTGAATTACACCCATCTAAAGAAAAAAACACAATGTGAAGTATTTTTAGATATGTTCTGAATAGTAACAAAAATACTACATTGCAAAACTTGTAGAATACAGATAAAGCAGACATCAGAGGGATATTTATAGATGATACATGTATTAGAAAACAAGGTTGTGTGGATACTGATGAGCATCTCTGTTAGTTATCCATTTGTTGCGGTGGTCAAAACACCTTTTAAGAACAATTGAGAAGACGAAAGATTTATTTTGGCTCATGTTTTCAGAGGACTCAGACCATGGGTGACTGTCTCCTTCACTCCAGGCCTCAGATGAACCAGGATACCACAGCTGAAGGGCTTGGAAGAGGTGAGGCACTCAACTCATGGCAGCTAAGAATCAGAGAGAGGAAGATACCCGAGAGAAACGAACCCCTTCCAGGACACGCCCCTTCACCTATGTCCTCCAGCGAAGTTCTACTTCCCAGTATTCCATTCAGTCATAAATGGATTAGTTCATTGATGAGGTTGGAGCGTTCATGATATAAACCGTAACACCATCCATCTGACCAGATCCTTCCTCAGAGAAGGACTTGCTGCACAGCTGTGGGTAGTGAACTTAGTCTATGATATTCATCTATCGGCTACTTAATGGTGTACCTCAGCTGCAGAAAACTGGTTACCCCAAGACCTTGCTCTTCTTTTTCTTTTATTTATTTTTATTGTAAACAAATGGGGTACATCTTGTTTCTCTGTTTGTACATGAAGTAGAGGCATACCATTTGTGTAATCCTACATTTACATAGGGTAATGGTGTTTGATTCATTCTGTTGTTTTTTCCTCCCCCCACCCCTCACACCCATATATTCCCTCTATACACTCCCTCCTTCCTCCATTCTTGCCTCCCTCCCACCCCCCATTATGTATCATCATCCAGTTATCAGTGAGATCATTCATCCTTTGGTTTTTTGAGATTGGCTTATCTCACTTAACATGATATTCTCCAATTTCACCCATTTTCCTGCAAATGCCATAATTTTATTCCTCTTTATGGCTGAGTAATATTCCATTGTATATATATACCACAGTTTCTTTATCCATTCATCAATTGAAGGGCATCAAGGTTGGTTCCACAATCTGGTTTTTGTGAATTGAATAGCTATGAACATTGTGGTGGCTGCATCACTGTAGTATGCTGATTTTAAGTCCTTTGGGTATAGGCCAAGGAGTGGGATAGCTGGGTCAAATGGTGGTTCCATTCCAAGTTTTCTAAGGAATCTCCACACTGCTTTCCAGAGTGGCTGTACCAATTTGCAACGACACCAGCAATGTATGAGTTTGTCTTTTTCCCCACATCCTCGCCAACACCTATTGTTACTTGTATTCTTGATAATTGCCATTCTAATTAGGGTAAGATGGAATCTTAGGGTAGTTTTGATTTGCATTTCTCTTATTACTAGAGATGTTGAACATTTTTTTCATATACCTGTTGATTGCTTGTAGGTCTTCTTCTGCGAAGTGTCCATTCATTTCCTTAGCCCATTTGTTGATTGGGTTATTTGTATTCTTGGTGTAAAGTTTTTTGTGTTCTTTATATATTCTGGAAATTAGTGCTCTATCTGAAGTGTGAGTGGCAAAGATTTTCTCCCACTCTGTAGGCTCTCTCTTCACATTGCTGATAGTTTCTTTTGCTGAGAGAAAGCTTTTTAGTTGAAGGTAGATCAATGGTACAGAATAGAGGATACAAACACAAATCCAAATGAATACAGTTTTCTCATACTAGACAAAGGTGCCAAAAACATGCAATGGAGAAAAGATAGCCTCTTCAACAAATGGTGCTGGGAAAACAGGAAATCCATATGCAAAGGAATGAAAAACTAAACCCCTATCTCTCACCCTGAACAAAACTCAACTCAAAATGGATCTTGGAATCAGATGAGAGACCCTGCATCTTATAGAAGAAAAAGTAGGTCCAAATCTTCGACATGTTGGCTTAGAATCAGACTTCCTTAACAGGACCTTGCTCTTCTTAAGGTAGCCTGCACCTAATACTGAACCTTTGCTCAGGCGTTTAAAAGTGCCAGTCAGTACTGAAAGAATTCAATGAAGGACTACTCCAACAAACCCAATTTGTATCAAAACTCTCCAACAAGTTTGTTACAGAGGTTTATAGGATCTCCATCCCGTTTAGTTTCTCCCTGCTCCTAATCCTCCTTCCTCTCATTTTGCATCATAAACTTCACCTCAATGTCTGTGTTGAAAGAATCCAATCCATATTATTTCAAAAAATTAGAAAAAATGCAGAACACTTAGTTGATTAAAGTTATAAACAAAATTATGACTAGCAATCACTGAAGTAAACAAACTTTCAATAGAGATGATAAATATTTCTGAACAGACTAATTACTCAATACAAAGGATGGAGAAGGGAATATCGTCACAAATGTGTAAGATATTAAATGAATAAGAAAAGGATATAAAAATCAACTTCATGCCCAACATAATAAATAAATTCAGTCTAAAAAACAATGAAACTTACACAAAAAAATGAGGTATTTGAGAATTTCCATTGCACTACATTGAAGTGAATGAAACAGAAACTTAAATGTTTCCACAAAAAACCCTCAATGCTCAAATGACTTTAATATGCAATTCTACCAAATATGAATTTAAATATTCTAAGCACTTTATAGAAAGTATATAGAAAAGGAGCTAAAAGTATACTATATATACTATATATAAATGGCAGTATACTTCTCAACTCATACGGGACCAGCAGAATTTGATATAAAAACATAACAAGGACTGTATAAGAAGGAGAAAAGTCACAGATATTATACTCATTAGAATACAGGTAAATGTCTTAAATAACATGCTAACTTTAGTAAATTAGTTAATATACTTACTGCTTAACCAGATTTTAAAATAATCATCATCTCAGATGTGTTAGAAAAAAGCTCAATGAAATTCAACCTATATTTATGAAAAATCAAAAGGCTAACCTTGAAAACCAGTTCTGGAAAGCAGCTTTCTTAATTCATGTAAAAAGCATATAGAAAACACTTGACCAAACATCATATTTGAAATCTTCCCTTTTCACCAGAAAAAAAAAGACAAGAATTCTTAATGTCAGTATTTAGTGAGGCATTGAATTGGAGACTTAAACCAAAGCAGTAAGATAAGAAAAAGGAATAAAGTTTATAAGGATTTTAAAAATCAAAATCTTATCTACATGCAGAATTAATAGTGTATGTAGAAAATCTAAAACTAATCTATAGATGACTAAAAGTAACGTGCTAGTTTAATAACATAGCTTGATACAAAATCAATTTTTTAAAACGGGCTGGCATCAAAATCAGAGCAATTAGAAGATAAGGTTGTAAATTTTGAAAATGCCATTAATAATAGTCTAATAGCCAGAAATCAGAAACAAATATAAAAATATATGTGCAGTATCTCAACAAATAATATATGATATATGTAAACTTTATTGTTTATAAATTTATATATAAATTGCATTGAGATGTACAAAATGAATGGAGAAATATATTTTTAGATTAAAACACCATTAAAATGTCAATTGCATTCAAACCGATTTATATGTTTTGTGCAATACTATATGATATCCTATCAAGATTACTTCTATGAAACTTGAAAGACATATTCTAAAGTTTATATGGAAATCTAAATGGAACGGGAATAGTCAAGACATTCTAAAAGAAGAAAAATGGATTGGGAAGGCTTCCTTTATTATACATTAGGTTTATTTTTAAACTATAGTATTAAAATATTCATTGACCAATAGAGCAATGGAATAAAGAGCAGAGAGAGACTTATTCATAATGGATGCTTGATATATGACAGAGATGGCATTGCAGGTAAGTTGGAAATGGCAGCCATTACAATAAATAGTTCTTAGACAACAGGGCATTCTCACAAAAAGAAATTAAATTGGAATTTTTCCTCACTTCATATATGGCCACCAAGTCCAGACAAATTAAAGACCTCAAGTATGAAAGGTAAAATTGTAAATATTATATAAACTCAGAACTCTGAAGTTCTAGTTAAAAATATTTTTTTAAAGACACAAGTACTACCTGTAAAGGAAGATACTGATTTTCAATTGCTTTAAAATTTCAGTTATATTAAAAAGAAGAACTCATATTCATTTAGTCTTATAATACAAAGAGAAATCCAGATTAATTGAAAGTATTTTCATCAAAAAAACTGAAAAAGAAAGTATTCAAGATATATAAAAAATTTCTAAAACTTATTAAATAATAGTCAATTCATTTTTTTAAAGGGGCAAATGAGTTGAATTGTCACTCATGAAAGAATTCTAAATTACACACACATACAAACACAAATACACACACACCAATCTTTGCATTAGGTAGAGGGGAGTGAAGGGAGGGGAAGTGGGAAGCTGTATGGGGGTAGGCAAGACAGTAGAGTGAAACAGACATTATTGACTCATGTACATATATGAATGCATGACCAGGGTGATCCTACAATATGTACAATCAGAAAAATGAGAAATTATACTCCATTTATGTATGATCTATCAAAATTTATAAAGTCATTCTATACTGTCATATATAACTAATTAGAACAGATAAAAATTAAAAATAATTAGGAAAATGAAAGTTTAAACTAGAATAAAATGTCACTGCACATTCATTACCATTAGATATCACAATTAGGGAAAAGGTGAAAAGTCTACTCAAACCAAATATTTGTAAGGATTTCTGAAAAAGGAAAACACTAAACATAGTTGATGGAATGGAATACATTTGGCATTATCTGTCAAATTATAGACATGTGACCTGTGATCAAGTAATTGCATTTCCCAGAACATGCCCTGTAGAAACTCTTGCATATATACCAGGCTACTTGTATAAGCACATTAACACAAACAATGTCCATAATAGTTCTAAGTTGCAAATAGTGCAATTGTCCATTTGGAATAGAATGGATAAATAAATTGCAGTGTATTCATACCACAAGACACTCAAAGCAGGGAAAACAAACTATAGCTGCACTCAACATTATGGACAAATCTCCCCCAAAAAAGAGTTAAACTATGTTGTTCTATCACATGTATACTTACATATAGATAATAAAACTCTAAAGATACTATTATCATAAACAAGAGAAGGTTACCTAAGGAGGAAGAAAATAATTATACAAAGGGATGCTTGAGGGCCTCTGAATTGGTAATAATATTCTATACCTTTCTTTTTTAAAAAATTTCTTTAATAATCTTTTTTATTTTAATATAGTTTTAGTTTTTAGTTTTATATATAAAATGGTACAGAAGGACTATATATATAGTTATATATATATATATATATATACACATATATGTATATGTATATATATAAAATGTATAATTAGCAGTTCAGGTTAATTGGCATATTACCTTAAACATTTATCATTTCTTTGTATTAAGAACATTTAAAATCCTTTCTACTATTTTGAAACATACATTTAATTATTGTTAGCTATTGGTCATGTTCTATTTCTTGAGCTAGGAGGTGCTTACGCTTGCATTAATCTTTTAACTACTTGTTAAACTATACACACTTTTTTAATGGAATTTTTTGGCATTTATATTTCCCAGATTTAAAAACCTTTAACAATAAAATAAATGGAAGATAAATAAATCAAAGCACTGTTTGTGAATAACTTTTTAGGAAGTGTATCTTTAAAAAGGAGGCATACCTAGTATAGAATGTGGAGTCCAAAGAGCTTTATTTTTAACAAGACACAAAAATTTGACAATATTTAAAAGGTTCATTAGGAGGTGCCCATATTAAAAGAACCATCAAAAACATAGAGAATAGGGGATAAATAATACATATACATAATTACATGTGATCTTTCAGAAAGCAAGACGTCATGGAATGAGAATACAAACGTGAAAGATGAAGGAAAGATGGATGTAGATGAAAGCAATTTGGTAAGTGACAGCCATCAGATGGCTCTATTTAATCTGTTTGGTGGGAAGTGAGACTGCTCCAAAAACTGGATCTCTTGGCAACAGGAGACCGACAGTACTTTTCCTCTCTCCTCTCTGGCTTGCTGGGTTAAAGCCTCTTGTTGCTGCAAAGTCAAGAGTAGCAGCTATGCAGATGATGCCTGGTGCAGATGCCAGCAAACCCACCAATGCCAGTGTTAAGGGCATCCCAGCACTGCCAAGAGTTCCAGAGCTGTCGCCTGCAGTTGCCAAGGCTGCATGCACCAAAGCTGCGGGAGAATGCTGAACTCAAAGCCCACACAGATTTTAATTTCCACCAGTTGTTTTATTAAGCTAATCATACCCAAACCATGAGAACAGAGCCAGAGGGTGTCCAGAGTTCCCCCTGACAATACCTCTGTACATGCTGCAATTTTTTTCTGATATATTTGGTGCAGAAATCTTTTGAGTATGTTGTTTCTCAAAATGTAGTGGGGAAATTATGATCCAGTCAACCATAAGGGGAACTGAGATTCTACATCACTAGCTAGCTCCCACAAGACCCACAATACTGCCAGTCCCCAAACTGCACTGACTAGGAAAGTCCTAGGAACTCCAAGTAAAGATACCTAGAAAGCTCAACTTATCTCACCACATAACATTTCAAAACATGTCTGAATTATAGGTAAATATAGCTGAAGTTCAAACCAGGACACTTTACAAGATTACCCATCCAAGTAAATGATTAATACATCTGTCAATCAAAACTAATTGACCATCTTCTATGTATCCCACTATGTGGGATGCAGACAATTACTGGTTATTGTCTCTGCCTTTGTTGAATTTATTTTTGACTTGGTGAGAGGCAGGAAGATACTGATAAAGTACCAAGAATACTGGCAGTGCACAGACTAAAAATAAAGTATTCAGCTAGGCATAGTCCTATGGAACTGTATAAGAGTTCTTTTTTCTTTCTTTTGCTAACATTCCTTGGCAGACCTTGAACAAATTTCATAGAACTAGAAATCATAGCCATTCTCTGTATGTTGGTTTATTGAATGGAGTTAAGCTAAAGAAAATTATCCCATTAACAAGCCACAGTAATATAACAGATATATCTATGGCGTATATATTCTTCTTTTAATATGCTCATTCTTTACTCCAAATGCTTCTGAAAACCTCTCTCTTATTCAAATAACTGATATTCCATTTTGGATTTATTCTAACTCATTTTGGCAAAACAAAGAATTTGGAATGTTTAATGAACAAAGGCTTTCTGAGATATACTTTCATTTTAATTCTAGAGAAAGAATCAGGTATTAACAGTTGGATCAATAGTTGAACCATAAAGGAAACAGATTCTAGTCAAACTCAGACTATCCTTTTACACATGAATAAAAGAAAGAAGAAGAAGAAGAAAAATAAAACCCCCAACCAACAAGTGTAAAGTTTTAGGTCAAAAGCTAATTAAAACTTAATTAAAGATTACTGTATTCTTTCACCTGTCATTTGTGTGGGAAGGCGACAGATTGCTATTTTCAAATATTTAAGTGCTCAAAAGTCTGATACTCAAATATCCTTTCTGAGAAAATTACGGAAAGGTGTAGACCAGGTAGTGGGAAAGTCATTTGAAATTAAACAGTCAAGAATGAGGAAGTTGTGTTTTTGTCTTTTATTGTGGTTTTTTAAAAGAGTGGACTATGGTCACTGAAGTAAGTTATAAGATGTAAAAGGAAAGCAGTCATCAGCATCACCATCTGGATCTGAAATTCCAAATTTTTTAAAGAAAAACTAAAAAGTATGTAAATGAAAAAAATTAGACATGCTATTGATTTCATTTATTCAACAAAATACTTTATAAGCATTTACCAATTTGTCAGATATTTTGCTACATATTCCCTCATCCAAATGGTAGTTAATCTTTAAAATTTAAAAATTGGAGAAATATAAGTGGAAAATATATTTTCTTTTGACGTCTGGTTTGTTCTTTATGAATTCTTTGGCAAGTTAAAAGTTTTCATTTGTTTTACTTTCAATTGTACATATGCATATTTCAAAAGTCAAGAACTCCAGGAAGATAATTTTAGAAGTCAATATTCTGTCACCTGGTGCTTTCCAATCTCAATATCAAAGACCAATTTTTAAAATAATTAGTTTTTGTATATATTTTAACATATATATTTTGAATTATAGTACTTATTCTTTTATTGCTTAACTCTTCACTATTTGATATTATTTATTTATCCTACCCTGCAAAAGAGAATTTAGCTATTTCATACGACCTCCTAAACTCCCATCCCCTTTGTCCTTCAGGCTTTCCTCTTTTGACCAGTGTTCAAAGGTAATATACAGGTACATCAGCACATGCCATGAGTCAGTCAAAAGGCTTTACAGTAAGAGTGAGGAATGGTCATCCCTCTGGTCCCTGAAGAAAGGCATCCTGGGAAAACACCAGGTTTGCCTCCCCCAGAAAACCAGTTGTGGATGAAGGATTCCAATTTTAAAATCTATGGACTGACTTCCCAGTCCACCATTATCAGGTTCCTTCTTACTTGCTCCCTACCTCCCAAATCTCCAAACCTGACATGTTTGTGGAAAGAAAAGATGCTTTCTGATGAGGCAAACTCCTACGTGTGTTTACTTTGACTCTTTCTTCGCTTTATGATCAGATTTTTCCTTTATCTTCTGTTTTCTGTCTATTTACTAAGCTCTCTTATAAGTAGATGTGAACCTCTTTGCTGCTTTCTTTGACCTATACCTGTTTTGTTCTTTACAATAATATTAATACATGTGGCAGAAAAGAGGGAAGGAAAGCATGTCTTTTGATACACTGTCCTGAACTAGAAGCTTAAACATATTTTTAAGTTAAAAAAAAATTCATAAGTTATGATGATATTTTCTAAGAGTATGAAGGAAAACTAAACACAGAAAATATAGTGCATACAGAAAAATAGAGACCAAAAAAAAAAAAAATTCCTTTTCTTAGCACTTTGGAGTTGTACACATTTATGAGACTGATGTAACCTGAGTTTGTTCAGTATTATTTAAACCACATAACTCAAATCATCTGTTCTGACTCCGGGCTCATAAAGTCATCTTTTGCTCATGTGCTTCTTCCCCTTCAAGCAAACAGGGACACAATGTTCTCATTATAGCATATGAGTGTATGGTTTCCTCTCATTTATTTATCTTTGTAAATCAATCTGCTAGCCTTCTCATTTTATATATTCAATTTCATATAAGTCTCTTCCTGAGGGACAGGCCTATTCCAGGTGCCTGTCAATTCAGGTTTGAGAGTTGGACCAGGGGAGAGATCCCAAGAGTGACCCACCAACTGCTGTATAGTATCATCTGCCCTTTCTCAGCACACCTCTTCTTTTATCTGTATAGGAAAGCACATGACTAAGAGAATAAAGGAAGACCCGATAAACAGAGGTATGTCACAGTCTTGGATGTGAAGGATGACTCTATCACAATGTCAACTGATTCCTCTGAATGAGGTTGCAACTATCCTAAATAAATCCTGGCGGGTGTTGTTTGCTTGTACACTTGCTTTAGTTTTTGTTTTCTTTTGTATGAAGGAGCAAGAGAATATAGAGAAAGTAATTTTTTAAGTTCATCTGGAAAAGCAGACATCCAAGAAAGGTCAATACAACTTGGAAATTAAAATGGGAGATTCCAGACACCACCGATTATATAAAAAATACATTACAATGCTATATTTAAGACTGTTCTTGGGGGCGATCCAAGATGGCGGCCTAGAGGGAGACTGCACCCCCTGTCGCTCCAGAACCCAGGAGTTAAGAAGGGGAGGCATTGAGAGACTCGGACTGAAATAGAGCCACGGGTGAGTCTGCCCACTGGGTAAAGCTCGGCCCGGGGGGCAGGCCCAGATAGAGGTGGCTTATCGGAGCCAGGCAGGGCAGCTAGAGTCATCCACAGGCAGCCCTGCGCACTCCGCAGTGGGCCCCGCCCACACAGCCAGCTTCTCCAGGTTCTCGGAACGGAACTGGCCCGCTAGTGAGAGCCTTTCTGACCAGAACAAGCTCCGAGTCCCGGAGCCAGTGCAGCTCAGCGTACTCTGGCACGCAAGCAGATTCAGGGTCCAGACAGGGCAGCCAGAGACTTCCCCAAGTAGTCTGGACCCCTGCGGTGGGAGGTGCCATTCAAGGCTAGCCTCTCGGAGCTGATCGCCCAGTGAGAGACTTTCTACATAGAACCAGCCACAAGCCCCCAAACCAACGGAGAGCCTCGATCCGCAAACAGCCTCTGGGATCAGGGCAGGGCAGCCAAACACCTCTTAGGTGGCTCTGCCCACTTCGGCTGCAGGCTCTCTTCTCGGGGCGATCCAAGATGGCGGCCTAGAGGGAGACTGCACCCCCTGTCACTCCAGAACCCAGGAGTTAAGAAGGGGAGGCATTGAGAGACTCGGACTGAAATAGAGCCACGGGTGAGTCTGCCCACTGGGTAAAGCTCGGCCCGGGGGGCAGGCCCAGATAGAGGTGGCTTATTGGAGCCGGGCAGGGCAGCTAGAGTCTTCCCAAGGTAGCCTTCCACACTCCGGCAGTGAGCTCCTCCCACACGGCCAGCTGCACGGTGCAGGCCCACAGTGAGAGCATTTCAGCACAGAGCCAGTTCCAAATCATGGAACCAGTAGGGGGCTAGGGGCAGTTTTCTTCGGATACGCTGCTTTATCAGATTCCTTCAAGACATCAGGCTACTGAAGGCTGGGAGGTGATACACTGGAAATCTACCGGGACACTATAAGCCAATAGCGGAAAACTGCAATATCTCAGGGTCCCACTGACAACTGACCAATATGAGAAAACAAGGGAAGAAAATGTCCCAAACAAACCTAGATACTACATCAATAAAACCCAATGACAGCACAGCAGAAGAAATGTCAGAAAGGGAGTTCAGAATGTACGTAATTAAAACGATCAGGGAAGCAAATGAGGAGATGAAAGAGCAAATGCAGGCATTGAAGGAGGAGATGAAAGAGCAAATGCAGGCATTAAATGATCGCACCAATCAACAGTTAAAAGAGCAAATACGGGAAGCAAGAGATCATTTCAATAAAGAGTTAGAGATACTGAAAAAAAAACAAACTGAAATACTTGAAATGAAGGAAACAATAAACCAAGTTAAAAACTCCACAGAAAGCATAACCAATAGAATGGAGCACCTGGAAGACAGAACCTCAGACATGGAAGACAAATTATTTAATCTTGAAAGCAAAGTTGGCCAAACAGAAAAGATGGTAAGAAATCATGAACAGAATCTACAAGAATTATGGGATATCATGAAAAGGCCAAATTTAAGAATTATTGGGATTGAGGAAGGCTTAGAGAAACAAACCAAAGGAATGAACAATCTATTCAATGAAATAATAACAGAAAATTTCCCAAATCTGAAGAATGAAATGGAAAACCAAGTACAAGAGGCTTATAGAACTCGAAACATACAAAATTACAACAGACCCACACCAAGGCACATTATTATGAAAATACCTAACATACAAAATAAAGACAGAATTTTAAAGGCCGCGAGAGAAAAGATTCAAATTACATTCAGAGGGAAACCAATAAGAATATCAGCAGATTTTTCAATCCAGACCCTAAAAGCCAGAAGGGCCTGGAACAACATTTACCAAGCCCTGAAAGAAAACGGATGCCAACCAAGAATCTTATACCCAGCAAAACTTACCTTCAAATTTGACGATGAAATAAGATCCTTCCATGATAAACAAAAGCTAAAGGAATTTACAAAAAGAAAGCCAGCATTACAGAACATTCTCAGCAAAATATTCCATGAGGAAGAGATGAAAAACAATGATGCAAATCAGCAACAGGAGGCGCTAGCCTAAAGGAATAGCCAAATAAAGGAGAAACCAAATCATGTCAAAAACAAATATGAGTCAATTGACTGGGAATACAAATCATATCACAATAATAACCCTGAATGTTAATGGCCTGAATTCATCAATCAAAAGACACAGACTGGCAGATTGGATTAAAAAGAAAAATCCAACAATATGCTGCCTGCAAGAGACTCACCTCATAGAAAGAGACACCCATAGACTAAAGGTGAAAGGATGGGGAAAAACATACCATGCACACGGACACAGCAAAAAAGCTGGAGTATCCATCCTCATCTCAGATAGTGTGGACTTCAAACCAAAACTAGTCAGAAGGGATAAAGAAGGACATTACATGCTGCTTAAGGGAAGCATAAATCAGCAAGACATAACAATCATAAATATCTATGCCCCGAACATTGGCTCATCCACGTACGTCAAACAAATCCTTCTCAATTACAGAATTCAAATTGACCACAACACAATCATACTAGGCGATTTTAACACACCTCTCTCACCACTGGATAGATCGTCCAAACAAAAATTGAATAAAGAAACTATAGATCTCAACAACACAATCAGCAATTTAGACTTAACAGACATATATAGAATATACCATCGAACAAAGAACGAATACACTTTCTTCTCAACAGCACATGGATCCTTCTCTAAAATAGACCATATTTTATGCCACAAAGCTACTGTTAGCAAATACAAGAAGATAGAGATACTACCTTGTACTCTATCAGATCATAATGGATTGAAATTAGAAATAAATGACAGAATAAAAAACAGAAACTTCTCCAATACTTGGAGACTAAATAATACACTATTATACGATGAATGGATAACAGAAGACATCAGGAGGGAAATAAAAAAATTCTTAGAAGTAAACGAGAACAAAGACACATCATATCAAAATCTCTGGGACACTATGAAAGCAGTACTTAGAGGAAGATTTATTTCATGGGGTGCATTCAAAAAAAGAAGTAGAAATCAACAAATAAACGACTTAACACTACAGCTCAAAGCGCTAGAAAAAGAAGAGCAGACCAATACCAAAAGTAGTAGAAGACAGGAAATAGTTAAAATCAGAGCCGAAATCAACGAAATCGAAACAAAAGAAACAATCGGAAAAATTAACAAAATAAATAGTTGGTTCTTTGAAAAAATAAATAAAATTGATAAACCCTTAGCCACACTAACAAAGAGAAAGAGGGAGAAAACTCAAATTACTAAAATTCGGAATGAACAAGGAAACATCACAACAGACACGAGTGAAATACAAAACATAATTAGAAGCTATTTCGAAAATCTATACTCCAACAAAACAGAAAACCTCGAAGACATCAACAAATTTCTAGAGACATATGAATTACCTAAACTGAACCAGGAGGACATACACAACCTAAATAAACCAATTTCAAGCAATGAAATAGAAGAGGTCATCAAAAGCCTACCAACAAAGAAAAGTCCAGGACCAGATGGGTTCTCAGCCGAGTTCTACAAAACCTTTAAAGAAGAGCTCATTCCAATACTGCTCAAACTATTCCATGAAATAGAAGAGGAGGGAACCCTCCCAAACTCGTTCTATGAAGCCAATATCACCCTGATACCTAAACCAGACAGAGACACATCGAGGAAGGAAAATTTCAGACCAATATCCTTAATGAACATCGATGCAAAAATTCTCAACAAAATTTTAGCAAATCGCATACAAATATATATTAAAAAGATAGTGCACCACGATCAAGTGGGTTTTATCCCAGGGATGCAAGGTTGGTTCAACATTCGGAAATCAATAAATGTCATTCACCATATCAACAGACTTAAAGTTAAGAATCACATGATTATTTCAATAGATGCAGAAAAAGCATTCGATGAAATACAGCATCCCTTCATGCTCAAAACACTAGAAAAAATTGGGGTAGTGGGAACATTCCTAAACATTATAAAGGCAATCTACGCTAAGCCCATGGCTAATATCATTCTAAATGGTGAAAAACTGAAAGCGTTCCCCCTAAAAACTGGAACAAGGCAGGGATGCCCTCTTTCACCGCTTCTATTCAATATCGTCCTTGAGACTCTAGCCAGAGCAATCAGACAAACCAAAGAAATTAAAGGGATACGAATAGGAAAAGAAGAACTCAAACTATCCCTGTTCGCTGATGACATGATTATATATTTAGAGAAACCTGGAAATTCCACCAGAAAACTTTTAGAACTCATAAGTGAATTCAGTAAAGTAGCAGGTTACAAGATCAATGCTCATAAATCCAATGCATTTTTATACATAAGTGATGAATCTTCAGAAAGAGAAATTAGGAAAACTACCCCATTCACAATAGCATCGAAAAAAATAAAATACTTGGGAATCAATCTCACAAAAGAGGTGAAAGACCTCTACAATGAGAATACAGAACACTAAAGAAAGAAATTCAAGAAAACCTTAGAAGATGGAAAGATCTCTCATGTTCCTGGATAGGCAGAATTAATATCGTCAAAATGGCTATACTACCTAAAGTGCTATACAGATTCAATGCAATTCCAATTAAAATCCCAATGATGTACCTTGCAGAAATAGAGCAAGCAATTATGAAATTCATCTGGAAGAATAAAAACCTAGAATAGCTAAAGCAATCCTCAGTAGCAAGAGCGAAGCAGGGGGTATTGCAATACCAGATCTTCAACTCTACTACAAAGCAATAGTAACAAAAACGGCATGGTATTGGTACCAAAATAGACAGGTAGATCAATGGTACAGAATAGAGGACATGGACACAAACCCAAATAAATACAATTTTCTCATACTAGACAAAGGTTCCAAAAATATGCAATGGAGAAAAGATAGCCTCTTCAACAAATGGTGCTGGGAAAACTGGAAAACCATATGCAATAGAATGAAATTAAACCCCTATCTCTCACCCTACACAAAACTCAACTCAAAATGGATCAAGGACCTTGGAATCAGACCAGAGACCCTGCATCTTATAGAAGAAAAAGTAGGTCCAAATCTTCAACTTGTTGGCTTAGGATCAGACTTCCTTAACAGGACTCCCATAGCACAAGAAATAAAAGCAAGAATCAACAACTGGGATAGATTCAAACTAAAAAGCTTTCTCTCAGCAAAGGAAACTATCAGAAATGTGAAGAGAGAGCCTACAGAGTGGGAGAATATTTTTGCCAACCATACCTCAGATAGAGCGCTAATTTCCAGAATCTATAAAGAACTCAAAAAACTCTACACAAAGAATACAAATAATCCAATCAACAAATGGGCTAAGGAAATGAACAAACACTTCACAGAAGAAGATGTACAAGTAATCACCAGATATATGAAAAAATGTTCAACATCCCTAGTAATAAGGGAAATGCAAATCAAAACTACCCTAAGATTTCATCTCACCCCAATTAGAATGGCGATTATCAAGAACACAAGCAACAATAGGTGTTGGTGAGGATGTGGTGAAAAAGGAACACTCATACATTGCTGGTGGGGTTGCAAATTAGTGCAGCCACTCTGGAAAGCAGTGTGGAGATTCCTCAGAAAGCTTGGAATGAAAACACCATTTGACCCAGCTATCCCACTCCTTGGTCTATACCCAAAGGACTTAAAATCAGCATACTACAGAGATACAGCCACATCAATGTTCATTGCTGCTCAATTCACCATAGCCAGATTGTGGAACCAACCTAGATGCCCTTCAGTTGATGAATGGATAAAGAAACTGTGGCAT
This sequence comes from Sciurus carolinensis, assembly GCF_902686445.1. Lineage (NCBI taxonomy): Eukaryota > Metazoa > Chordata > Mammalia > Rodentia > Sciuridae > Sciurus > Sciurus carolinensis. The sequence goes on from NC_062215.1 coordinate 84,085,194, forward strand.
ATTTATACAATGGAATATTACTCCGCAATGAAGAATGATAAAATTATGGCATTTGTAGGCAAATGGTCGAAATTGGAGAATATCATGCTAAGTGAGATAAGCCAATCTCAAAAAACTAAAGGATGAATGATCTTGCTGATAAGCGGATGAGGACATATAATGGGGGTGGGAGGGGTTAGCATTAGGTTTAGGGTTAGGTTTAGAGTTAGGCTAAGGAGAGCGGTAAGAATGAAGGAAAGAAGGACTGTATAAAGGGAAAAGGGTGGGAGGGGTGGGGGGGAAGGGAAAAAAAATAAACATCATTACCCTATGTAAACGTAAAAAAATAAATAAAAAAAAGACTGTTCTTTTGTTAACATAGACGGAGAGAAGAGATATAAAAACTGAGAAACAGCCAATAATATTTGTATGAATTTAGCAGGCTTTAACTGTGGCATCTCAAACAAACATAGAAGGGAAATACTATTTACAAATAATAGCAATTGCTTAGTAATTGGAAAAATAAAACTAGATCTTATTTCATATCCTTCAACAAAATGAACTCCAGATGGATAAGAATTTGAATATAAACAACACAACCATTTAAATGTAGAATAAAGTCAGATGATATTTGTCAGACCTAAGCATTTTCTAATCATAGTAGAAGTCAATGAGAATGCAAAGGTAAAGGAACTTAAACTTTAAATTTTTTAATATTAGAATTTGAAAACCACCTTGGAAATAAGGTAGTAAATAACAAAGTATTTGTAACAAATATGGCAAAGATTTAGTGCCCTCAATACATACACATTCCTTAAAAATCAGTAAGATAAAAATATTAAAACTCCAATAGAAGAATAGATGTAAAATGAATTACAAAAGTAGAAATGCAATTGGGTAGTAAGTGTCCCACCTCGGTCATGATTTAAAAAGCATGTTTAAAAGAAAGTTGTCATTTTTATATCTTTTAGCCTAAAATATTAAGCAAAAACTGAAAAATACTACTCGGTGCTGGGAAGGGTGCATAAGCAAGTGCCCCAAGTCTTCTTAATGAGTTTGCAAACTGGCACAACTTTTCTGCCCATAAGATGTAAATTGTGAGATGACATTAAAAATTTTAAAAGGTTATGTGTTCCAAAATAATGATAGTTTTTAAATGTCCTCTTGACAAATATTCAAGAACTTTCACCAACCTGTTAGGTGATGAAGAAATTTATGAAATTGACATTTATATTAAGAAAATAATTTAATAAAAGAGTGGCATAGTCACTATAAACACAATTTTCCAAAAAATGAAGTTTATAGACATAGGAAAATGACTGCAGATTACACATGCCAGTTTGGCAGAAATCATACTGCAAAATATACATGTATATATACATACATGGAGCTTTAAAAATAGGAAGGTTTGCATTAATGTTCACACTTTTTTCCTGTTTGTAAAATTATTTGTTTTTCTGTTTTATGTTTTCTTGTTTGTACCTCTGTATGTTTTCCATGTGAACATTCACAAAGAACATACACAACTTATCTGAAAATTTTAAAGAATTAACCACCATTTTTAAAGTGATAGTACAAATTAAAATAGAAACACACAGAAGTACAAGCTGCTACATCAGTGATGCCTTGCATAATTGTGTCTGTTCCTCTGAAAAAACTCTTCAAGATTTATTAAAGCCTCACTATGACCAGCCCATAGACTTTATCCTTTTCTGATGTATCTAATAATTGGAAAGTTTTAGGTTAGTAAACTAATTTTGAACTACAACAATGAAACAGAAAATGATCTCTTCCAACTAGCAGCACCAAAAAAAAAAAAAAAGTCATTGAAAACTATAATATATAAACAATTTAAAAGAGAAGAAAAAACTTTCTTAAATTTAGAAAGGCTGGCATAAGAAACTGAAAACAAAGGAGAAAAAAAACTGGCAGTTATAAAGAAAAATGAATAGTCAAGACAAAGTCATTTTTGCCCAACTGCCATTATCCAAACAAATCTGGCTACTTAAAAAATGTGACTCCCCAAGTCAAACTCTATCCTAATCATTGCTCCAGTCCTTTGTCGTTAATCTTCCAAATTCTAGAAAAACATCACTCTAGATCCTGGCTTAAACCTAGCACAACAGTTCAGTCATAAAATATAAAGGCTGTGAGGTTCTCAGTGATCTGATGCAAAGAAAATCATATTGGAATAAAGAAGAAAAATAAATATGAGACAGATAGAAATTAATATTCTAAAACATGTTCCAGCCACACTATTTAGCTCCTGCTGTTAACAAACACTTCATAAATACCATCACAAAGAATTTGAAATTCCAAAAAGATGGTCTAGAAATACTTTTCCCTAGTAGTCTCATTAAAAACCCTGGATATTTTACATAAAACAAACATTAGAAGACACACACAGGTAGAAAGAACAAGGCAGACTGCATTGGAGCCATCAAATCTGAGAAACATCACAGTGGTAAGATTCCTGAATTTTCTTTTGGTTTTCTAATATCCCAGACTCCCAGACATGTAGCTGAAGATATTTGAACATTAAAAAAAAAAAAAAAACAGAAACAAAAAAAGTCCATAGTCAAATCATAGCCAAATCACAAGGAAAAGAGTTGCTTAGCAAGCCAGTAACACTCTATTTCATGAAAGAGTGAAGGGAATTTCTCCCTCATGCTTCTGAATGCTTAGGTCTTTTAAATCTGCTGAAATATACAGTGTATTAACAGATTTGAATCCACTGAAATAAATTGGCAATGGAGAGATGGACAGGAGAAAAGCCTAACAAATATATTTACATGCACAGGCAGCATAGGAAGGTGAGTACCCAATAACCAGATGAGATTTGGAAACGTATATACGCTTCCTTAAAGGTCAAAGGGAAATGCAGGGTGGGGACAATTTAGAGGGGTTGTAAATGATTCTTAAGGAGTTGAATGTGCCTGAAGAATAAACAATAGACTGAGACAAGGTTCTCCTGGCTCCAGAAGTGGTGTTTGATTTTTACTCTCTTCCTCTGTGAAAAGAATTTAATAAACAAAACTGAAGACCTATTCCCTTATAAACATACATGCAAAAAATTTTAACAAAATATTTGAAAATAGAATTCAGTAATATCTAAAAGGAATAATATACCATGACCACTGTTCAGTCTACAAATGTATGAACTATTCAATATTTGAGAGTTAGAATAATAAACCATAGCAACAGGCTAAAGAAGAAAAATCACATAATCACATCAAAAATACAGAAAAAGTATTTGAAAAAATTCAAGACCCATTGATGAATAAAAAAGAAAAAAAGGAAAGAGAATTTCCTCAATTTCATAAAGCACATCTATTGAAAACCTATAAATAGTATTGCTTATAATGATGAAAGAGTGAGTTCCCCCTTAGATTGTGAATAAAGCAAAGAAGTTCATTCTCCCTACTCTTAGTCAAATGTAGGAGAAAATCTTCAGAATCTTGAGAATTTAAAACTGGTTATTAGAGTTAATTCAAAAACATAATCCATCAAAGGATAAAAAATATATAAATCTTTTCAGGGAATGAAAAAACAATCTATAAAGTGGGAGAAAATATTTCCAACTTTCTTATCTGACAAAGGATTAGGATATGGAAATAACTCTCAACACTTTACAAAAATAAATAAATAAAACAAACAAAACAACAATAAGAAATTAAAAAACCAATCGGAAAATGGACTGAAGTTAGGCATCTTACAGAAAAGAATATACAGTGGAAAATAAGCACATGACCAGTTGTTAAGTACCATTAAGCATGTCTTCAATGTGAATTAAAACCTCAGGGAGATACCACTATAGAACTATCAAGATAACTACCACACAAAATAGTGATGGCATTTAATGAGTGCAAGAACAAGGAGTAATGGATCACCCATATGTCGATGGAAATGTAAAAATATACAACCATTGTGGAAATGATTTCAGCTGTTTCTTACTGAGGTGGGGGGAGGGGGAGGAAAGAGAAAGGAAAAGAAAACAGAAAAGAGAAGAAAAGAAAGGAAAGGAAAAGGAAAAGGAAAAGAATCCAAACTATTTATCAGAGTTTAGAAGGCCACAGGCAGCCATCTTCTCAGGGTCTTATCTCTGCTCTGTAACAAAACTCTTGTCTTCTGTACTCCCTCTGCTCCATGACTGCCTTCCAGGAGCCCTGTACCATACTACCACTGGACGATGAGAATAAACTATAAGAAGGAAAGAGGACTGATGAAGAGGGGAAAGAACAAAGTCCCTGTTATCTTTTCACCTCCTTTCTGGGAGGAGTAAGGTCTTTTTATTCTCTACTGCTTTCTGCTATGAAAGTCAAGTTGTTGACCATCATCCAAGGTGTACAAATACAATTTTCTTCCCAATTGTCCCTTTAGACCTCTTCAAATTTTCTCTGTCTTCTCTCCTTCTCTCCCTTCTTCCTTTTCTCCTTCTCTCCTGTCATCAGGCTTATTCTTCCTTCTCCTTAGCAAATACCTCATTTCTGATAGCCTATCACAGTTCAACCAGCATTCTCCATGTCCTGTCCTTTGTCTCCACAGCCCCCCACTATGCCCCCATACTGAGAGGTTTGGTGACCAACCAGCACTGCCATTGCCAAGATATTATCAATGCAAAATAAATAAGATTCCTAACCCTATTTCCTAAGCGGGGATTCATGGAGACCTCTAAGTATTTTCTACTCTTTATGTTTTCCCTTGAGATTTTAGATGTGTACTTATTGATAAGATTTTGCCCTGTTTTACTCATTTTCTTTTATAGAAAACATGATCTTGAATCTTTATATCATAATTACTTTTTAATTTTTTCAAAAAAGATGCTTTTGCCTATCTATATGTTCACATATATTTGGAGGAGACTTTATGATCTTCTACTGAGACACACAATAATTATAACATAAAGATTCAAGACCAGTCCACAGCATTGGTGATCTGTTATCATACTTTTCTCCACTGGCTTGATTACCAATACTTACTGATATGCAAACAACATAGCACTTCTGCACTCTTATTTTAAGAGGATGTATGATGTACTGCATGATGTATAGTTCTGAACCTTGCAGAACTACAACTGTTGAACTGTGTGCCACTAGCATGCCCCGAGGAATGCTCTGAGAAACTTACCAGTTTTGGAAAACATTGGCAATTATGTTGTCCACCTCATCAGTGTATTTTCTCAGGAATCCCGACTGGTAGGTAGCTTATGAGTGGTAAGTTATTAGGATCTCAGAAACAGAAATAGCAGGCTTTCCTGCTTTTGTTTAGTTTTCTTTTTATGAGCATCATATTTTTTCCAACAGATTGCATTTCCCCTTTGTTGTGGTTGCTGGTACATTTACTAGCAAATTTGAGGTTCATTTCCCACCATTGAATAATATCTTATGATATTCATTGTATGTTATCAAATCTCTCCATTTATCCTATTTTCCTGATTTCATTTTCCCTTTGATGCCATTTCTTTACCTTTGTTTTTAAAATTTATTTCACTGTAAATATGTAGATAAAAAGACAGTTAGAAATAAGTGTCTCAAATAACTTTCTGTAATGATTTGGAAGCATAAATAAATCAATAACACTCTTTATAACAACATCAATAAAACTCCCCCCACTAATATGCTTTTTCTCATGTTTACTTTAGAATTTGTTCTGAACACATGAACCATTGCTCAAAGTTCAACATTATGGTTCAGATGTGAGGACTCCCCCCAAAACTTTATATGAGAGTCTTAACCCCATCTGTTACAATCCCCTGCTGGGATTAACTGAGTGGTAACTGAAGGTGGTAGGGTGTGGTTGCAAGAGATGGGTCACTGGGGGAATGCCTTTCAGGCATATATTTTGTATCTGGCAAGTGTAGTCTTTCTCTTCTTCCTCATCATGTGAGCTGCTTCCTTCCTCCACACTCTTCTACCATGATGTTCTGCCTCACCTTGAGCCCCAAGGAATAGATCTGGCTATCTCTGGACAGCAACCTCTGAAACCATGAGCCCCAAATAAACTTCTCCTTCTCTAAAATTGTTCTTATCAGGTCTTCTAGTCACAGCAGCAAAAAAAAAAAAAAAAAAAAAAAAAAAAAACAAAAAAAAAAAACTGACTAAAACATCCAATGTATACCACTCTTAAGTTTTTGGCATGGAAAATAAGGTATCTGCCCCAGAGACATTTCCAACTGAATTTAAGGGCAGAAAGGTGTAGTTTTCAAAGACTTACAAAGTGATCCAAAGCTGTATAAATTGAAGTTACATGTGTACTTGTACAGTTGTAGGATCCATGCATATTAGAGAAGTATCAGTGTGTGACACTTGAATAGTAAACAAAGGTTTCATGAAGAAGATGAGACAAAATGAACCTTGCAGAGTAGTTGGAATTTGCATTCCATGATCCTCTTTTTAGATGTCTCTTTAATTTTGTTTTTCTCTACACAACTTCTGGTCCAAAACCTTCAGCTTTGAAGGAAATATACATGGTAAGATCTTCTGTACCCAAAAGTAGCACCTTGAGAAACCACCAATCAGATCATCAGAGAAACAAATCAGTCCAGAAATCAAAGTGAAAATGGTTTGACCCTCTTCCCTTAGATAAAAAGCCTTATTTCAGAATCACACTCTGATTTCAGTAGCAAGATTTTCTTATTTACATAAAAATTTCCTCTTACTGGCTCATTGGTGTTATTTCTCACTCCTTGCAGGGTGGAAAGAGGAAGGTTGTGGTTAAGGAGGCAAATGTTGTCCTGAAAGTAGTGCTGGACAGGAAGAAATAAGAATTGCTGGGGGTTGGAAGTCTGCGGAGAGGGAAAAATTAAAGAAGAAACCAAAATTCTAAGTCTGAACAGCTGCCAGGGAGAAGAGCTTGGATAGTCTTGGACAGACTTCAGGAAGTCAGGAGAGACTCTGTCATGTTCTGTCAACACTAATAGCAAGCAACAGCAAATCTAGAAAGGAAAGCATACAACTTAGAAGGTAAGCCTTTAGTTCTCTCTCCACAGACGACAGTTACTCTCAGTGTGTTTGACAGTAGCTTCAGCCAAGAATTTCCAAACAGTGGAATCCACCGTTCATGTACTAAGACAGTCCTTTCTGGAGAGTCACAGCCCTAGAATTGGAGGAGTCTGACCCCATAAGGCAGATAATGAGCTAACAAGGAAAACAACTTGGCTAGAGGTGCTGCCAACCCTCTCCTAGGCCACATACATTCATTCCACACTGACAGCAGACAGTGGTCCTGAATTCGAAAATGTCTACAAGCACAATGCTGGGTTGGCAGAAATGGCAGATAGGGAGCACCAGGGAGGAGAAATCAGGACTCCAGGATGAAGCAAGACTTTGACAACCCTAAAGGCCTACAGAGACCAGCAGCTACAAAATGAAGCAAATAAGTACATAAAAATCAATGCAATTAACAATTCCTGGAACATTAAACATGTTTTTAGATTAATGCTGCCAAACCAAATCAAACTGGTATTATGTGACTCTTTAGGGAGGTAGTTTGCTAGGAGGAAATCAAACTAAAAAGCAGAGCAGACTGGTAAAGGATCAGTCTCCTATCAGGTCCAGGAGTCCCTCTTGCTCTGAGGCTATAGATGGTGCCAGTTGTTATCCTGGCAAAGACAAGGATACCTGTCTCTGCCCAATCTCCTGCCATTTGTCTTGACAGATGCTCTTCCATCCGAGACTTCTCTTGACCAGGGTACAGCCTCAGCCAACAGTCCAGGACAGCCATGATTAAATGCACTTAGACAGGAGGCTGAACAGTTCCTGAACATAGTTTGTGGAGATAACATGGAGGTCAAACTTGCTCTTTGTGCTACATATGACTATGGTCAGTATGAAAGAGTGGGTACCCTGGGTGGGGCTATCATTCAATGGCCTTTCAAACTGATGGTCTTTAAGTACTTATTCAACTTTTATTTAGCAAAAAAGGAAAAATAGTTTTTTTATTATACAAATTATAGAGATAATTTAAATTCAGAATACAAATGGGATTTTACATAGAAAAAAATCTCAGAAACATGGGAAACAGGAAAAAAAAAAAAAAAAGACCCAAAGCTTTACTTCATTTCTACCTGAAAACATTTGGCAGAACTTTTTATTGTTTTTCTGCAGTTCCTATTATTTTTCTTTTATAAATTCTCAAGTTATGAAACCATTAATTTATTTTAATTTATGTAATAAAGTCACCTATCCTTAGTAAATGACACTTAAAAGATTTCAGAGTATCAACTAACTGACAGGTTCTGACTACAGAAGGCTGTGAGTGGGCAGGAGACATATTTCATAGAATTGCCTGAATTTAAGAATTTGAACAGGAGGATGTCAAACTAAACACCGTGATGGAATGTGATGGAGCCATTCGTGTAGAGTCAATATCATTAAAACAAAGTTATTTGCAAGTTAAATTAATTGAGAAGCAGAAACAGTGTCCTTGAGAAAGAAAAGGTTGGTCTTCAAGGAAAAACTAAGAAAATGGAGCAAATATGTAGACAAAGGCTAACAATTCCATGAAAGACAGAGGTGCAGTTACCATAACTGACTTGCTACTTCCTGTCCCTACACAGCCTGTTCTATTCTTAAACCACCCGGTTCTTTCCCAACCACCTTCTTTACTTTGACATAGCTTAAGTAGGCTTCACTTACTTATAACCAGTGAACAATCTTAAGACTAGTTTGGCAGTGGGGTGTATGTACATGACTTGGGAAAATCTCAGAGGAGGGATCTTGGGAATCAGTTCAAGAAAAAGGGTTGAAAGAAGGCTCTCCTAAGTCTTTGGAACAAATTAGTGAAAGTATTTAAAAACATTTCTTGATCACCTATTAAGCATTGGTTGCTGGTTGGCACCTGGAGAGAGGTGCAGCCTTTTGAGGCCAGTGACTCCAGAGCCCTGTCATTCTACCCTGACAATCAGTAACAGATGTTTCTAAGACTGACAGGAAAATTTCAGAGAAACAGGTGCAAGAGATGCCATGATCATAACAAATGCCATGCTGGATGATATGCCACCAAGAATACAATTTAGGAGGTTTGAAAGCAACGTCCTCAAAGTTGAATGTAGAAGGCAGTTCAGTCTTGGTGAGGTTCTCCATCTTCCATAACTAGCTATCATACCCAGGTAGTAATAGAAAGATGGAAAATTTTCTTTGAAAAATGTCAAGCCCCAAGCTGCTGTCTACTATCAGAACCTGTAATTGTCCAATTTAATTCTTATTTCTTCTGGAGTACTAATTGTACTGTCCTTCGGGGCATTAACATCAAGGTCAAAAAGAAACAGACAAATACAGTCATTGGCAAATATGTAGATTAAATACCTTCAATGTTATCAAGGGAAAATGGGCTCCCACTGGAGTGGGGAATGAGAGCTTTTTAAAGTGATAACCAGCACTCTTTGAAGGATTCAGAGATTCTTCCTGGGAGAGGTTAGACTTCTGTATACACCCTCCTGATTTCAGCAGACCAAACATGCAGACCTCGCTGTTAAGTCAAGGGAAAAAACATATAAAACCTCACTTTGGTACAAGAAATAGGATCACGAGTCAGCAAACTGATTGCCGACCGCCAGTGGAGCACCAGCTGCCTGCTGTCGCCTGTAAGTTCACCGTTACAGTACCTGCAGGTTTGATTACACGTGGCTGCCGCCATTTTGAGACAACAGCCAGGCCCCGTAGGACCCCTGGCCAGACTGACTGAGCCCCATCTCCAGGATCCCTCAGCCCAACCGATCACTCCCTGCCTCTGGGGCCCTCACATCGACTGACTGCTCCCTGCCGCCAGGACCCCCAGAACAACTGACTGCGCCCTATCACCGGGACCCCAGACCGACTGATTCCAGCCTCCAGGATCCCACAACCACACCCGACCTCCAGGACCCCTGCCTGACCAACCGCATCCCGCCTCCAGAACCTCCTGTTGACCACGGCCACACCCTGAGCTGCAGCTCCCCATTTTCCAACACATTTCGAAGCCAGAGTGGCCATCTCAGATAATCCTGGAAGCCATAGCTCCGATCTTTAGGTGGGGCAAAACCCATCCTGAGATGCCTGCTGGAGACTTGAAGCTCATTGTCAGGTACCTCTCATGCACCAGGATACTGAAGACTGGGAGGTTTCATTACTATATGACTGTGATACAGTAGATTTTCTTTTTTCTCCTTATTGAAAAAGTTTAAGTTTTTATTTCTTTACTTGCTCTCTTTTCCTTTTCTTTACCTGTTCCCTCAGAGTCTCTTTCTCCCTTTTTTGCATGCTAAAATCCAATTTCTTTTGATTACACTCTCACCCTTTCTGTTATCTAGAACTTCTGTATATTCTTTTCTTAACAGTCAAATTCTACATCCCTCTGCACCTCTTTGTTCTCTATTTGAAACTGCAGACCTTATTGCAAATCTGTTTGTTTTACTGAAGATAATATTTCAACTCATTCTGTTTATTATGACAATTTTGTTATTGTCCTCAAAGGGGCTATTTGATCTAGGATTGCATAGTGTCTGAATTGGGCACTGCTAATATTGATCTCCCCTTAAAGAAAGGGTTTTGGAAACCTATAGGGCCACTATAAGCCTATAGGGGGAAATCTGCAATACCCCAGATCTGCACTGCTAGAGGGGAAGATACATGAACAACATGAAAAAACAAGGGAAGAAAATGATCCAAACAAATCTAGATTCTATATTAATAGAATCCAATGACAGTATGTTAGAAGAAATGTCAGAAAAGGACTTCAGATTATACATGATTAAGATGATTCGTGAAGCAAAGGATGAGATAAGAGAGCAAATGCAGGCAATGAATGATAATACCAATAAGCTGAAAGAGCAAGTGCAGGAAGCAAAAGATCATTTCAACAAAGAGATAAAGATTCTCAAAAAAAAAAAAAACCAAACAGAAATCCTTGAAATGAAGGAAACAATAAACCAAATAAAAAACTCAATGGAAAGAATCACCAAAAGACTAGGCCACTTGGAAGTCAGAACCTCAGACAATGAAGACAAAATATTTACTCTTGAAAATAAAGTTGCCCAAACAGAGAAGATGGTAAGAAATCATGAACAGAATCTCCAAGAACTATGGGACGTCATGAAAAGACCAAATTTAAGAATTATTGGTATTGAGGAAGGCACAGAGATACAAACCAAAGGAATGAACAACCTATTCAAAGAAATAATATCAGAAAATTTCCCAAACCTGAAGAATGAAATGGAAAATCAAATACAAGAGGCTTACAGAACACCAAATGCACAAAATCACAACAGGTCCACACCAAGGCACATTATAATGAAAATGCCTAACATTCAAAATAAAGATAGGATTTTGAAGGCCGCAAGAAAAAAAATCAGATTACATAGAGGGGGAGACCAATACGGATAGCAGCCGACTTCTAAACCCAGACTCTAAAAGATAGAAGGGCTTGGAACAATGTATTTCAAGCTCTGAAAGAACATGGTTGCCAACCAAGAATCCTATACCCAGTAAAACTTACTTTCAGATTTGAAGATGAAATAAAATCCTCCCATGAGAAACAAAGTTAAAAGAATTTACAAATAGAAAGCCTGCACTACAGAATGTTCTCAACAAAATATTCCATGAGGAGGAAATGAAAAACCAAAATGGAGGTCAGCAAAGGGAGGAACTACCTTAGAGAAAAACCACTCAAAGGAGAAACCAAGCCAACTTAAAAAACAAAAATAAAACAAATGACTGGGAATACAAATCATATCTCAATAATAACCCTGAATGTTAATGGCCTAAACTCATCAATCAAAAGACACAGACTGGCAGAATGGATTAAAAAGAAAGACCCAACAATATGCTGCCTGCAAGAGACTCATCTCATAGAAAAAGTCATCCACAGACTAAAGGTGAAAGGATGGGAAAAAACCTACCACGCACATGGACTCAGTAAAAAAGTGGAGGTTTCCATCCTTATATCAGATAAAGTGGACTTCAAGCCAAAGTTAGTCAGAAGGGATAAAGAAGAACATTTCATACTGCTTAAGGGAACCATAAATCAGGAAGACATAACGATAGTAAATATTTATGCCCCAAACAATGGTGCATCCCTGTACATCAAACAAATCCTTCTCAATTTCAGGAATCACATAGACCACAACACAGTAATTCTGGGTGACTGTAATGCACCGCTGTCACCACTAGATAGATCTTCCAAACAAAAACCAACCAAAGAAACCATAGAACTCAGTAACACAATCAATAACCTAGACTTACTAGACATATATAGAATATTCCATCCATCTACGAGCAGATTCACTTTCTTCTCAGCAGCACATGGAACCTTCTCGAAAATAGACCATATGTTATGCCACAAAGTAGCCATTAGGAAATGCAAAAATATAGAGATACGACCTTGTGTTCTATCACATCATAATGGACTGAGAATAGAAATCAATGACAAAATAAAAAACAAATTACTTAACACCTGGAGACTAAATAATATGTTATTTAATGAAACATGGATAACAGAAAACATCAAGGAGGAAATAAAAAAATTATTAGAGGTCAATGAGAACTACGATACAACATATCAAAATCTCTGGGACACTATGAAAGCGGTACTAAGAGGAAAATTCATTGCATGGAACACATTCCAGAAAAGAATGAAAAGTCAACAACTAAATGACCTAACATTACAGTTCAAAGCCCTAGAAAAAGAAGAACAGAATAACAGCAAAAGTAGTAGAAGACAGGAAATAATTAAAATCAGACCTGAAATCAATGAAATTGAAACAAAAGAAACTATTCAAAAAATTGACAAAACAAAAAGTTGGTTCTTTGAGAAAGTAAACAAAATAAACAAACCCTTAGCCACACTAACAAAGAGAAGGAGAGAGAAAACTCAAATTACTAAAATTTGTGTTGAAAAAGGAAATGTCATGACAGACACCACTGAGATACAGAACATAATGAGAAGCTACTTTGAAAATCTGTATTCCAACAAAATAGAAACTACCGAAGACATTGACAAATTTCTAGACATATGCTCCTCCCAAACTGAACCAGGAGGACATACACAATTTAAACAGATCAATATCAAGCAATGAAGTAGAAGAAGCCATTAAAAATCTACCATCCAAGAAAAGCCCAGGACCAGATGGATTCTCAGTCGAGTTCTACAAGATCTTCAAAGAAGAACTCATTCCAATACTTCTCAAAGTATTCCAGGAAAGAGAAAAGGAGGGTACCCTACCGAACTCATTCTATGAAGCTAATATCACCCTCATACCCAAACCAGGCAAAGACACATCAAGCAAAGAAAATTTTAGACCAATATCCTTGATGAATATAGATGCAAAGATCCTTAACAAAACATTGGCAAACCATATCCATAAACATATTAAGAAAATAGTGCACCACGATCAAGTGGGGTTCATCCCTGGAATGCAAGGATGGTTTAACATTCGTAAATCAATAAACATAATCCATCATGTCAATAGACTTAAGGATAAGAATCACATGGTTATTTCAATTGATGCAGAAAAAGTGTGCAATAAAATACAACACCCCTTCATGCTCAAAACACTAGAAAAAAGAGGGATAGTAGGAACATACCTGAACATTGTAAAGGCTATTTATGCTAAGCCCATGGTCAACATCATTCTTAATGGAGAAAAACTGAAACCATTCCCTTTAAAAACAGTAACAAGACAGGGATGTCCTCTTTCACCACTTCTATTCAACATTGTCCTCGAAACTCTAACCAGAGCAATTAGACAAACCAAAGAAATTAAAGGGATACGAACAGGAAAAGAGGAACGTAACTTGTCACTATTTGCTGATGACATGATTCTATATTTAGAGGATCCAAAAACCTCCTCCAGAAAACTTCTGGACCTCATCAATGAATTCAGCAAAATAGCAGGCTATAAAATCAACACGCATAGATATAAAGCATTTTTATACACAAGCGATGAAACAGCTGAAAGGGAAATGAGGAAAACAACTCCCTTTGCAGTAGCCTCAAAAAATATAAAATACTTGGGAATCAATCTAACCAAAGAGGTAAAAGATCTCTACAATGAAAACTACAAAACATTGAAGAAAGAAATTGAGGAAGACCTTAGAAGATGGAAAGATCTCCCATGTTCTTGGATAGGCAGAATTAATATGGTCAAAATGACCATACTACCAAAAGTACTATACAGATTCAATGCAATTCCAATTAAAATTTCAATGACGTACCTTACAAAAATAGAGCAAGTAATCGTGAAATTCATCTGGAAGAATAAGAAACCCAGAATAGCTAAAGCAATCTTTAGCAGGAAGAATGAAACAGGGGGTATCGTAATACCAGAACTTCAACTATACTACAAAACAATAGTAACAAAAATGGCATGTTATTGGCACCAAAATAGACAGGTAGATCAATGGTACAGAATAGAGGACATGGACACAAACCCAAATAAATACAATTTTCTAGTACTTGACAAAGGTGCCAAAAATATGCAATGGAGAAAAGACAGCCTGTTCAACAAATGGTGCTGGGAAAACTGGAAATTCATATACAACAGAATGAAACTAAACCCCTATCTCTCACCCTGCACAAAAATCAACTCACAATGGATCAAGGACCTTGAAATCAGACCAGAGACCCTGCATCTTGTAGAAGAAAAAGTAGGTCCAAATCTTCAACTTGTTGGCTTAGGATCAGACTTCTTAATAGGACTCCCATAGCACAAGAAATAAAAACAAGAATCAATAACTGGGATAGATTCAAACTAAAAAGCTTTCTCTCAGCAAAGGAAACTATCAGTAATGTGAAGAGAGAGCATACAGAGTGGGAGAATATCTTTGTCACTCATACTTCAGATAGAGCACTAATCTCCAGAATATACAAAAAACTCTACACAAAGAATACAAATAACCCAATCAATAAGTGGGCCAGGGAACTGAGCAAATACTTCACAGAAGAAGATATACAATTGATCAACAAACACATGAAAAAATGTTCAACATCTCTAGTAATAAGAGAAATGCAAATCAAAACTACCCTAAGATTCCATCTCACCCCAATTAGAATGATGATTATCAAGAATACAAGTAACAATAGGTGTTGGCGAGGATGTGGGGAAAAAGGTACACTCATACATTGCTGGTGGGGATGCAAATTAGTGCAGCCACTCTGGAAAGCAGTGTGGAGACTCCTTAGAGAACTTGGAATGGATCCACCATTTGACCCAGCTATCCCACTCCTCAGCCTATGCCCAGAGGACTTAAAATCAGCATACTACAGAGATACAGCCACATCAATGTTCATAGCTGCTCAATTCACAATAGCCAGACTATGGAACCAACCTAGATGCCCTTCAATTGATGAATGGATAAAGAAACTGTGGTATATATATATACAATGGAATAGTACTCAGCCATAAAGAAGAATAAAATTATGGCATTTGTAGGCAAATGGATGAAATTGGAGAATATCATGCTAAGTGAGAAGCCAATCTCAAAAATCCAAAAAACGAATGATCTCACTGATAAGCGGATGATGACACATAATGGGGGGTGGAAGGGGGGCAAGAATGGAGGAAGGAGGGACTATATAGAGGGAAAAGTGGGGTGTGAGGGGTGGGGGGAGGAAAAAATAACAGAATGAATCAAACACCATTACCCTATGTAAATGTATGATTATGCAAATGATATGCTGTTACTCCGTGTACAAACAGAATCAACATGTATTCCATTTGTTTACATTAAAATTAATTAAAAAAAAAGAAATAGGATCACTGATATTTAGTCAAGTTAATCTCTTACCCAATATATGAACAAAACTTTGGTAGTTATTTAATATGAGGAAAAATAGTTGTGGTGTATTATCAAATCCTGTGAGAAACTAAATCTTCAGATTAATCAATAATACAGTCTGACTTCTGCCTCAGTGAATTAGGCCCAAGAGCTGGAAGTCTTTGTGAAATCAAGATACCACTTTCACAGAGTTGATGGTGTTGCACAGAATGTGGCCCCTTTAATAAAAGACATTGGTGACAGAAACGGTGCTTTTTGATCCCACTCCATCGTTTTCCTCTTGATTCAAATATGTATAAATTTGGGAACAGGCAAAGGAGTGGAGAACAAGTTTGTTAGGCTTTGCACATAAAAAGAAGACTTTCAGAAACATAAAACTTCATTTTCAATATAACACTTTTCAAACTAAGTAGTCCCCAACCCTAATTTTTAACAAGCAGTCTGCCTTTAGTATTTGGAAATCAAAATTGCCTTCTATTTTAATCGATGAAAAGCAAGCTTCAGCTTATAAATGGATTTTTTTTCCAGAATTCTTTGTAAAGCACTGAAAATGGATGCTTGTAATGGAAGTCCACTCAGTTCTCCATAAAGCTAATTCTGGCTTGATAATTCCCATCAAGCAGCCACAAGCATTGTTCTCCTCAACTCTAGTATAATTAATACCAAGATACAAATATATTCCTATCTATTTCAAAGGGAGCAGAAGTGGTGAGAAAAAGAAAAGGGGAGATGATACAAGTGTCAAATGAGTTCTCTAATACGTTTTCCCCACTAAAGGGAAAGATAAATTAAATGTGCAATAAAAATTTAATAGCGAACAGTGATTGCACTATAGGAACCCTGATAGAAATAAGCATAATGGCATAATAAATTTTCTTGTGTGAGGAATGATTATTTGGAGCTTTAAGCTTTGACAATTCATGTAAATCTTATCCGTTTGTTAGCAATTAATAATATTAAATTGCTTCACATCTCCCTAGATAAACATCAGCAATCTTTCAAATTGTTGTTGAAGAAATACATAATCTAGTGCACACCATTATGGAACTTTCTCAAATTTCTTGAGATGTTAAATAGCACTGTTCCAAGGAGAAATATAAGCAATTTAATCTTTACTGCTGATATAAATACATCAACAAATATTTGTTAAACCCCACTTTGTGCTTAGCAGAAACACATAGCTGTCCATAAAAATCTATTTTTGCCTCCCAGAGTATAGACCTATGTTGAGGAGATGGCTGTCCAGGATAGATCTACACCAGTCTCCTTCTAGTGTGCCACATGATTCATCTCCAATAGCAGTGACTGGAAATGATGTTCATATATGTAAGATAAGTTTCAAGAATGAGACGTGGGTCCTCTTGGCTCTTTCAGCTTCTGCAAGTTTGATATAGGTGACAAGAAGATATTTGGAAGGAAAAAAACACGTTTTTTTTTTTTTTTTTTTTTTTTTCAGCTGCCCTGAATCTACATGTGGGGAACAGGTGTTTGTGAACAGGAACCCAATCCTTGATTAAATGAGTAAGATATAGGCTTCTATAGCATGTAAACCATTACAAACCTGTGGGTCTATCAGTCACAGCACTTTTTCCCAGTCTGACTAAAATAATGGCATTTTTGTGGCTTTCTGGGAAACATAAAGAAGTGAAAGTCTTTGTACTTCTTACAAAAAATAACTTTACCTTGATTAAAAAAAAAAGAATGCATGCAAGTAAAGAAAAACAACCCCAAAATACATAACAAATAATATTCCTCGAGATGTCAGAAGACAGTACAAGAAGAAATGGACAAATAATTGGCATCAGCACAAAATACTGGGACTTCAAAGGTAAAGTATAAATATTTATTTGGAAAAAAATCGACATAGAAAAATGGTGGGTACTGCTGATAAGAGCTTCAAAATAAGCTGCTGATGCCAGGTGTGGTAGCAAAGCTTGTAATCCCAGCAACTCAGGCAACTGAGGGACAAGAATCACAAGTTCCCAGCCATCCTGGGCAACTTAATGAAACCCTGTCCCAAAGTAAAAAATAAAAAGGGTTGAGAATGCAGCTGAGTGGTAAAGCACCTATGGGTTCAGTCCTCCATACTGAACAACAACAAAATAAAGTTATGCTGCTCATAATAATAAAATCACTTATGATGATATACTTTGCCCTTCTGAGAAATCCTTCAATTGAACAAAACACCTAAAGCTCCTGGTATTTGCTTTTAGATGTGTAACTCCTCAGTCCTCATTTTCACTGGTTCTGGATCTCTGATTTGCCTATAGCTGTCTAAACTTAGCTTTTCTTGTGGTATCTACTTTTATCCTGCTAGACCAGTTGGATAGTTTTTTTGTTTGTTTTTTTCAAACAATACCTTGTGATCAATCTTTTCCCAGTTAGTGTAAAATGATTTTCACTTCCATGAGTCTATTTTATTCAGGAAGTATAGACATTCCAACCAGAAGAGATTCCATTCAAATTCCAGCCCAAATAAGAAAAGCTCCAGAAATAAGCATGATGCAATCTTATTAGTTTAAAGCTATTTATTGAGTGCATCTATTTGTTCAGCATTGGGGATGTAATAAAGAGTATCAACATGGTTCATGCCCTTTGGGTACTTATATTCTAATGAGGGTCCCTATAAGGGATGATGTCATTTTGAATACTGAAAGAACTGGATGTATTAAGCCTAGAGATGACTCAATGGTAAAGAGACAACTGTGTTTAAAATCTACTGGTTTGCTTATGAAGTAGGAATTAAACACTTTTCTCATGTCCACAGATATATCCTAAGTGATTAGAACCATATCTGTACCTCTTAGATACTCAAAAAGTAAGCTTTAAATGGATGGATGGGTGAATGGATGGATGAATGGATGGATGGATGAATAAATGTTACCCTGAGCCTTGGAACTTGCCTCAATTCCAAGTTCTCATTTGGAATAGAAATTAACTCTCCCACCTACTTGTTATGACCATGGGGGCCACCAGGGCTAAGTGACACACCCCCTCCCTGGGACCTCACAGCTCCTGTCCCAACCCAGCTGTCACTCTGGGGTCAGGATTCCCATGAGCCTTTGGGGAAATTTTTTTCTTCTCTGAGCTAACCAATGGGTAAAAACTATAGGCAAAAGGATTTGGACTCAATATAAATAAACAATTTCTAAAGGTCAGGGTGTGTAAACATAAGTGGTCTTACCTTCCAAAGGGAACTCATTTCTGGAGGTTTTCAAGCATAGCCTACAAAATTACAGAAACATTTATGATAGTCACACACTGAAGGTTCTCAAACAAGTCTCGAGATTTTTTTGAATCTTTCAATGGAGACCTGGGTGGTTGGCTACCTAGGCAATCTAAAAGTGGGGAAAGCTAGACAAGGAAGCAGGACCCCCATAAATAGTCTATTAGGAGGACTAGATTATAGACTGACTAATGAATGTAATTAAAGAAGTGTAAGCTCAGTAGAAGTTTTGTCCTGTGGAGTGTACCACCTACACAAATAATTGGAACCACACAGATACTGAGGACTAATTCCTGAGCTCCAAATGCAAGGCTAATTTGGCTGTGAAAAAACAATGTGTTTGTTTTGGAGAGAAAAACTGAGACTCTCAGCTCAACTGGCTGAACCACTTGAGCTTGAGCTGGGAGTTAACTTAATTCTGTGCCCCATCAGACAGAGATAGTAAACAGTGAAGGGTCTTCTTGAATGCTTATTAGGTTTGTGACTTTGGAAAAACTACTCTGACCTTCGGCTCATCAGCAAAATGAGGATAATAACATGAAGCTGGTGAGGTGATATGAGAATTAAATATAAGAATCGCTCTGTGCATCTGAGCACACAGATTGCTTCCTAGCCTGTGCTTGGGGTCTAATCAATGTGTTTCTCCTCTCTTTCCTTCTAATCTTGGAATGATATGCTTTTTTTCTTCCATAAAAGGCTTAAAAATATTTGTTTTTGCTTCCTACTGAAATCTTTAATTCATCATCTATAAAAGTGAAATAACATTTAAGGACCCATGGAACAGGAATGAGTAATTTAAGCTAAGGTAACAGCAAGCCAGGGCTTTCTGTTGCCCCCTTCATGATCTCAGTCCCTCAGTTTGGCTGTTTTGGAAGCACAGCTAATGTTCTTCACTGCTTCATGTGATACCCTAAGTTAAAACGTAGTGCCTTATGGGAATCCATTGACACCTGGAGACTCTTCAACTGCAACTGAATAACCTAGAGTCAATGTGACACCCTAGATATAATAAACATGCATTTTTACATTTAATTCAGAATACAGCAGAGAACCAGAGGCTGCCATGTGGTCCTCCCCTCATCAAGATAATCTCTCATCACACAAAGGCAACTACTTCTGACCCAGTGGCACCAGGCTGGCAACCATGAAAGTGTGATGGCCTCAAATAATCAAAGCAGAACTGAGCCTGCCCTTCCGTCTTCAAGTTCCTTTCAAACCAAACAAAATCTGGGCGCAGACACATCTCTCACCAGACAAGGCATTCCTATCGGAGTGGAGGGTAAAAGTTCCTAATGCCTTTTCAGCTTTCAAAGCCAAATTCTCCCTATATTTAGATCAGTCCATTTATATCTAAGTCCAAATATTCAAGAGAATCTGACATCTTTCCTCTCTAGCTTGATAGTGTATTTCAAAGACTTGTTCTTAAAAAATTCTTTCCCATCTCAGAAATAAGCTCTGTAGCTGAGATATTTCCAGCCATGTAAATGCTTCTTTATTTCCATACTTGCAAACTGTCTAATTCACGTTTTCAGTGCCTGGTTTTGCTTTTTAAAGGGTCTATCTATGATGTATGCAGGAAAATCAAGTGATCACGTTGTCATGCAGTTTTAGAATAATTATCGTTAATACTTATAATAATTTCAGGACATTTAAAATCAGAATGCCTTATAATGCCTCCAAAAGTATTATACCTGAGTTGTTTATGGTTATCTTTATCTTATTTTATAATAATTTCCTAATATCTGAGTAAGTCATTTGTCCTCAATACACTTTAATATGAAGTAGATATTTTTTTTCTTTTCAGATAGTTACATAAGGAAAGGAAAGACAGGGACAGAAAACATCAAACAACTTGGGAAATATCCTAAAATAAACACAAACATCAGAGAGAAATAGAGTTTTAGGAGCAAGGTTGATGAAAATAGAATGATCACAAAAATATATTTTAATTCTTCATGTTGATGATCAGAATTGACCAGTTATACACACCTCAGAAATACTTTTATAAAGCAGATAACATAATATTTCTGAGAGTTTGGGGATATAGTTCATGGTGAATGGTTAGTTCAGGCTTTCAAGCAATTTGTCCTTGAATCATTTCTGTGGTCCCACCAGAATTTCATTCCTAATTTCCAAAGAAATAATTGATTTGCCAAGAAATCTAACATATTGGAATTGAAAAGGCACATTTCTGCATGAAACCGTGTCAAAGTTGATTTGTGATCACCTGCAATTTTACTTTCTGATTGTACCTCAGAACTCATTATGCTGTGTCAAAGTATTGTTTGAAAGGGAATTGAAGATATCAGAATGAGCAGGAGACCTACCTCAGTGGCCCTGGGCACAATCAGCCAGCTGAAGCACGGAAGAGATGCCAAGGAAGTGCCTGCCAAGCTACACTGCTCTCCACTGAGGGGTGGGAGGCATGAAGTTCCTCACAAAAGGGTAAGGGGTTTCCGAATGGAAGAGCAGTCTAGAAGCCTAGATAATATATGCACACCCGATAGGCTAAGAAACCGAATGTTGGAAAACAAAATGCACATCAAGAGCATAAAGTATAAGAAAACAAAGACTCAACGGATATGAGAATCGAAGAACTGGCTAAAGCAAAGAATGCTGTGGGGTAGCAGCAGACTTCGTAGGACTTGTGTTGGGTGCACAGAGATTTGCAGAAATACACAGAGGTGACATATTCAAGTCACCTTTGTTATTACCATTCTTTTTTCTTATTATTCCCTCCCATTTGTTGTATCCTACCTGGTGGAACCTAAGGAATATATGGTGTGATTGATGGAAAGACACAACCAACCACAGTTAAAGGCGCAAATTTCTTTTTTCTTTTTTCATTACATTTTTAAAATTTGTTGTTTTTAGATATACATGGGTATAGAGTGTATTTTGACATATTATACACACATGGAGTATGTGGATCCTATTCTAATTAGGATCCCATTCTTGGGGTTGTACATGATGTGGAGTTGCACTGGTCACGTATTCTTACATGAACTCAGGAAAGTTATGTCCAATTCATTCTATTGTCTTTCCTATTCCTATCCACCCTCCCTTCCTGTCATTCCCCAAATTTATTTTCAAACTGAGATATGAAAACTTATATAGATATCACAGTGGCAGAGGCAGCATAATATGCTCTCAAATGAAGGTGTGAACTCTCAGGTTTATAAATCTTTGTGGAGATGTGAACATTTTGCCAAATTCAAGGAGTTCACATTTAGTAGTCATATGGTATCGGTATATGTGTGTGAGTGATTTATTATACTTGTCTGTTCCCTCACCAAATCCCTGATCTGGAGCTTCTTGTTCAGTCTGACTACTGACCACATAAGAGGGACTGCTACAATGTCACCCCAGTATGCATTTGATTGAGTAATTCCAAGACCTTTTCAAACACATGCCATCCTTTAAGGGACCCAAGGATCAGGCCTGTTTTCAATCAATTTCTATAAAAAAGATGGTGTATGTTTACTTTAAATACCTGAATTTCCAACCCAAGCTAGTCCAGAAATAGTGACTTCTTTCTGCTCCAAGATATCATTAAAAGATTTATCCAATCTTTGGTTGGATTACATTTAGGCCTGGATTTATTTCTAATATTCCCTGCTGCTATAGGCAAGTTGGCAAGTGGAGGATTAATAACAGCTCACTTTCAGTCAATATAAAAGATGGAGTAAATTGTGAGAGCTGGTGGAAGGATGCTGGATTAGCCTGTGACTCTCACTCTATTCAAATATAAGGACTCTGATTTAACATTGAAATTCTGCAGACTGATGATGGAGAAAATATATAATTAAAACACTACTATGAATTAAGTTGTGCTTTTAAATAAATTGATTAGCATAAAAAGCATTCATACACGCATTGATAAATTCTGTGTGTGACATTTATTTAATCTATAATAATTCTTAGTGCACTTAGTTTTTCTGTGATCTGTAGCTTAAGTTCAGAAATCATTTCACTTGATTAGGAGTCCCAGGACCCAAATTCTAGTTCCAGCATCAATGTGACTTGCTGAGAATTATGTTAAGTAGCTTCACATCTCTGGAATGACTTTCCTTCCTTCATCAGCAAAATAAAGAAGTTATACTAGTTAACATTTCGCCTAGCTTTTTCCTGATGTTTCTTGCCTGCCTTACCTGGGGTGCTTATTGAAACACAAACCTGTGGATTCAACTTAGATTCAGAATCTCAGAGGTAGGGGGAGAGATTCAGAATACTTGTAGCAAATTCTCCCAGGGACACTGAAACACACTAATATTTGAGAACCACTTGTTCAAGTAGTTTCTGAGATTGATTCCAATCTATCTCTTTGACATTACTTGAGGACAAAGAGAGCCAACCATCTCTATTGGTCTCACATGATTATACGAACAAGGTTACTTCATGAAATTTGACATATGTTACGTTGCCTTCACAGTGATTTATACCAGGCAATTGAATCAGAAAACATAGAGTTACTATGACATGTAGGGAGGAGCTCAGGATTTGTAACCAAGATGACCTGGGTTCAAATCCTGCCTCATCTGTGTTCCAACTCTCTCCCTTTCTAATTCCCTGAGTTTCCCTTTCCCTATGTGTCCTGACTGTGGAATGATGACAATGCCTACCTTTAGGCAGTATGATGACAAAAGTTTCTATAACCCAGAGCTTAGGAGACACAATCTGGCAGGAAATGCAGTGAAACCTGGTAGGGAGTGGAATCAAGTACAGACCTTGAAACTCCACTTGCCTAGCAATGTCCACATGAGGTGGCTTTGGTAATGTTGGTGGCATGGGGACTAATGGAGATCTGCTACCAATACTCATATGATTATTATGAGGGTTAATAATAAAATAAAGATTTTACATGGCCATGTCTCCAACAAATTAACCAAAAGATCAATGACTAAAAGCTCTTATTATTAAGTTGGGACATAGGAAATTGCTAATATTCAGCTCTTTTTGACTGTCAAAAATGATAATTCCATATGGTTCTGATGTAATATAATATTGAAATTCTAGTCTGACACAACCAGTCTATTTTTCCCTAATTATTGAGATCCTCTCTAGTAAGAAAAAAGTGAGAGAGATATTACTGCAAATATAATGATTTTTTCCTTTCATAATGATTTTTTTTCTTTTAATGAAAATTCAAAAGGCTTCACCTCAAGTCACACTACAATCATTTTCTGAGTAATGATATGATAAGAAGGGAGGCAGCAGGTGGGAGTTTTGATAGAAAACACCCAGGAGGAAGTCAGATGAGGAATTTTTATGCATTGTTCTAACTATTATTATAACAAGCTGTCTTTCTTGTAGAGCACACCCTGTCTCAGTGACTTTAATGATGACCCGAAACTCTCCTAATCAGGTGCTAATGTGACTCATGGACGCTACTGGGTGCTTAAAAAGTCACCGAACCTCTGCCTGTTGGTAATGGATGACTCTGTATTTCCTTCCCTTAGAGGCCATCTTATAAACAAGAACTAGTCATATGGGGTGTAAAAATAATTAATGGTCTTAACTCAGCTATTAATACTATGTTACTAACGAGATGAGGTATCAATCTCATTTAATTTGCTAATTTCATATTCACATTTTATCTAATAGCAGAAATGATGAATAAATCATTTTGACTCTCATATGTTTATACCCATGTTTTAAAATCTCATGGGAGTATATGTCTCCATGGAAATTTATTTTCTGTAAGTTCTTGTAGAACATCTGGAGAGTTTGCTAAATGGACGAATTTAAGGGTAAGGTTCTCAAGCAATAATCACTTACGCCAAAATCTCACCCAGCAAACGTAAATATACTTGTCACTGAGTCTTAACACTCAGGATATTACATAGGGCTATAAGAACCAATACAAAGAAATATAAGCCTAAGTATTTTATTAGAAGTTCAGAATTGTGAAGAATCCAGGTCCAGCCAAATTCATCTGACTACCATTCATCTCTATTGATTCATCAATTCAAGCATTTTATCATGCAGTTGACAAAAAAAAGCACAGAAGGAAGATACAATTTCAAAAATAGATTTAGTGAAGATTTTCTTATGTTTTATACTTGTTTTATTGTTGTTTAATTATGGAATTAAAGTATTAAAGTATTTAAGTATTTAACTGGGTTTCTCTACCTCCATTTCTGACTGGATCCCAGCATCAGTTCTTGGCAGCTTCTATGAGATTATTTCTGTGTCTCTCCATGTCTAATATAAGTGAGAAAAGTATGTTGAACTGAGAATTTAAAATAATGTGCTTTGGATAGTGGTTGGAGTGCTTAAATTTCCTTTGGCTTAACCCAGGTTGACCTATCAAAGAATCATGAGGTGGTAAAGAAAATACTGTAGAGAAGATGATGGGAAAGAGATGAACAAAAGCAAAGACTCTCAGAGTTATGTCTCAGCTTCTGACATTAACGTGGGAAATAGAGAAAAAATAAACTCACGCCCCCCACAAAGGGCAGCATTCTCTAGCCAAACTGAGAATGAGCAACACTATAAAGACAAAAGGGTGGGACTTTCAGAGATCTGAAGGGAAGTCATATAGGGAAAAGTCTCATGGAGAACATGGGGCTTGGAATTGCCAGTGATGGAGCAATAGGACTAACAAGACTAGAGTAGAGGTCAGGAACTGTAACAGCATGGGGACAACACTTATGTTCTTTCATGCAACAACGGCAGAATTGTAGCAAGTTGTTGTGGTAGAGATCATATGGTCCATAAAACTGAATATATTCTATCTGAACCTTCACAGAAAATGTTTGCCAATTCCTGAAATAGAGTAACTCCAGAGGAAGGTCAGAATACCACAACAAAAGCAGGAAATTGGGAATGAACATAATGCACTGAAGACAGAAAAGAACAAAACTCTCTAAACAGAAATGTCTAGAAGTAAGGATTTGGGAGAGGGTGAATGTTATATTGAAAAGTTTATATTATAGGGTTTTGATTACTAGCTCAAAGAATTTCCACTTTTTTCCATAAATAGTAAAAAAAGAATTATTTGAAGTATCTTTCACAAGTAAATATGAAGATGATATTTATATGAGCAACTGCATATGAGATAAGCTAAGCAGACTAGAAAAGAGCTATCTCAGTTAAACACCTAGAATTCCCTTCTACCCCAGTTCAGTTCAAATATTGTTGCTTCTATATAAAAGTGAACAATTTATCTGCATATATATATAATTTTTAACTTTTTATTTTTTCTAATTAAACGTGACAGTGGAATATGCATTTTGATAAATAATATGTAAATGGAGTATAATTTCTCATTTTTCTGATTGTACATATTGTAGGATCACAGCAGTCATGCAGTCATATATGTACATAAGATAATAATATCTGTTTCACTCTACTATTCTAATACTCCCAAAACCCTTCCCCGCCCTTCACTGCCCTCTACCTAATTTAAAGTAACTTTATTCTTCCTAGCATTCCCCACTTATTGTGAATTATCATTCACATATCAGAGAAAACATTCTGCCTCTGGGTTTTTGGGTTTGGTTTATTTTGCTTAGCATGATATTCTCCAACTTTATCCATTTACCAGCAATTGTCATAATTTCCTTCTTTGGAGCTGAGTAACATTCCATCATATATATATATATATATATATATATATATATATATATATCTCACATATTTTTAAGTGAGCTGTTGAGATTTTCTTAGTTCAAGCATTTTCTTTGCCTACCTTGTTTTTCCTACTTTCTCCTGCTAAATTTATGAAAGGTGGATAGTCTGATTGGAGATTAATTCTTAAAGCTTGAAGAAACGTCTGTTCTTGAACTGGGTTCTATGCTCAGCAACTGACCTGTAAGTTAATAATGAGGATGCTCTCACCAAATAGTAACTGTTGCTTTCTTCCTAGTGTCCCTGAAGCATTATTAAATGTGACACATACAGCTCCTTACATGCAATTTACTTTTGTAAAAGGTCATCTGCACGTACAGTACTTAAGAATATGCCACAGGGAGCTGTGAGATTACATGATGAGCCCTTAATTACCAGCTTAAGGCCAGTACAAAACCGTTTTAATTTAGCCACTCCCCCTTAAAAATGGAATGGAGTCTTCTCTGATGCATCATTGTGACAGAAAAACCTTATCCCTCTAAGTGTGCTAAATGTTGTGAGCAATGCCTGGACACAGGAATGCTAACAAATCAAAGACTGGTCTAAGCAAGACTTACCTTCAATGAGTACAACTGATGTGCTCCCATCCTCAAAAGATACAATGGCTCCTCATGCCTCTCTCAGACTGGCAAGGACACCCTACCATACCCATACTTCAGCTTTCTCCCTCCACACTACTTCATGGTTTGGATCTTACTTGATTCCTACTCCTGAAAAAGTCGATCTGTCAAAGAAGTTTCAAGCTAAGAAGGTGAATTTAAATGTAATTGTATATCCATGTATTAATCAACTCAGACTGCCATAACACCACAGACAGGGTAATTTCACAAATAAACATTATTTCTCACAGTTGTGGGAAGACTATGAACCTGGAAAGTCCAAGATCAAGGTGCTGGGTCAGTCAGTTCCTGGCAGAATCCCTCTTTTTGGTCTGCAGATGGCAGTATTTTTGCTGTGTTCTCACATGGTAGAAAGAGAGCTAGTCCTGGTCTATCTTTCTCTCCTTATAAGACCAGTAATTCTGTCATAATTTTTTTTTTTTTGCCTTCTACTCATTATGTTAATTCCAATTTTCTGGGTTTTGTAATATTCTTATCTTCCTCTGGAATTACCTGATTTCAGGGATTGATAAACTTTTCTAATGAGTCAAATGGAGTCAGATAGACTGCATCCTAATGACTCCATCTAAATGTAACTGTTTTCCAAAGGCCTCACCTCATCAGAAATCATCACTTTGGAGGTTAGGGTTGTAACATATAAATTGGGGGGTTGAGGGAACAAACATGCTCTCTAAACCCCTCTAAATTTAAAACAAAATATAAAAGATAAAAAACCACAATGACAATAAGAACAGAAAAAGAAGCAAGTACAAAAGTATCTTGGAATCTGCAAATAAAATTGATTAAAAAAAAATAAAACCTTAAGTGAAAAGTAAAGAAGTAAAGAATCAACCTAATTCATGCCAGATAATCCTCAAAAGCCCCAAGAACTGAGAACACTAGATAGTTAAGGAATTGGCAGTGAAGGACGAGGGGGTACTTAAAATAAGAAAGATTTGATAAAATCAATTCAAAAGTAATATCTCTAGAGATCTTCTTTCTCAGTTCCACATGATTCAGTGATGGCCCCCCTCAACCAAAATAAGTGGAAGACTGGATCGTTTTTCTTTTTTGGTATGAAGAGGATAAAAGAAAGTATAATAGTTGATTCTAAAGCAAATGCAAAAAAAGTCGGGATAAAAAATAAAATTCAAAATGAGAGATTACACTCCACTTATGAATAATCTATTGAAATGTATAAATGCATTCTACTGTGGTGTACAAAAAATT
Source organism: Sciurus carolinensis (assembly GCF_902686445.1). Lineage (NCBI taxonomy): Eukaryota > Metazoa > Chordata > Mammalia > Rodentia > Sciuridae > Sciurus > Sciurus carolinensis. The sequence continues at coordinate 84,113,612 of NC_062215.1, forward strand.
AGAACAAATTTTAAAAATTTTTTAGATTAAATAAAATTCAGAGAACAAATTATAACGCCTGTTAGAAATTAAAAGCATGACAGCAGAAATTCCAAGTTAGTAGCGAAATACTTTATAAACTTGAAAATTATTCCAGAAAATGGAGCACAAAGAGATGAAACTAGGAAACAAAATACACAGAAACTGAAGGTCCAGTTCTGAAGAACAAATTCCATTATAAGAATTTCTGGAAGACAAAAATCAACAAAGAAGAATCATGAATAAATGTTTAAGAAAAAATTTTCAAAACTAATGGAAAGTTGCTAGATTTAAAAATATCACAAAAATATAGCAAAGTTAATTATTAAGCAAGCTATGATATTATGGAGATCCAAATTATTGAAGACACTAGAAGATCTTAAAACACTTGAAGGCAGAAAGGAAAGGGTCTTCATATTTCTCAAAATCAGCAGTGGAAGCTATATCAATCCCTTCAAAATTCTGAAGAAAAATGTTCCTAAGGGTAGAATTCAATACCTAGTCAAATCATTAATCGGGAATAAAAAATAGATTAAAATGTTTTTTAATTATTAAGATCCCAAACTACTCTGGAAAGCAATATGGAGATTCTTCAGAAAACTTGGAATGAACCCACCTTTTGACCCAGTTATCCCACTCCTCAGTTTATACCCAAAGGACTTAAAATCAGCATACTACAGTAATGCAGCCACATCAATGTTTATAGCAGCTCAATTCACAATAGCTGGATTGGGGAACCAACGTAGATGCCCTTCAATAGGTGAAAGGATAAAGAAACTATGGTATGTGTACACAATGGTGTATTATTCAGTCATAAAGAAGAATAAAATTATGGAATTTGCAGGTAAATGGATGGAGTTGAATGGATGGATCATGCTAAGTGAAATAAGCCCAACCCCCAAAACCAAAGTTTGAATATTTCATCTGATAAGTGGATGATGATACATAATGGGGGAAGGGTAAGAGAAGAATTAAGGAACCTTGAATTCTGTACAGGGAATTGAGGAGTGGGGAGAGGGTGGGGGAAGGAAAGATAATGGAATGAGACAAATATCATTACCCTATGTACATGTATGATTACACAAATGGTGTGACAATACATTGTGTACAAACATAATAATGAAAAGTTGTATCCCACTTGTGTACAATGAATCAAAAAGAGGAAAAGAAAAGAAAAAATGATCCCAAACTACTTACCACCCATACTCTACTTTTTTAGAAAACCACTAGAATACACCTTTCACCAAAATGAGGAAGAAAACCAAGACATAATACACTTCGAAACTTAACAGGATATTAAACACAAAGAAGCAAAAAAAAATTCCCAAGATGATGGTGTAGGGGGATCCCAGTATAATTGCCATGTACCGAAGTCAGTAAGCAACCAAACCAGGTTGAAGCCAGGAACTTTGTAGGACCCCATACTGACAAGCCATACTTTTCTCCAGAGTGAAGTATTAGGCATTCTGAAATTAAAGGAGCAATCACTTTATTGATAATATCCATCATGATGACAGTATATAGCTGAGACTAATGAGAAGACAATAAAGAAATATGTTTCTATCAGAAATGTTCACACCAAAGCCTGGTGTCTGTTTTATTTGGTGTCCTGGCAAGAGTTATATCCTTCCTAAAAACTATAGTACAAAATAAAACACAAATTCAGTTTTCAAGATGGCGGACTAGAGAGCAGCTGCATTTCATGTTGCTCCAGGACACAGGATTCAAAAGAGGAGATACTGAGAGACTTGGGACCAACTCAAAGGCGCCGGGTGAGTCTCTCCCATTGGGGAGGCGTCCCGGATGGGGCGGTAGCCCCGGAAAGCAGGGAACTTTGTGAAGTAGAGTTGCCCGGTGAGACACCCCTCCCCCCCACTGGAGTGGTAAACATGGACAACTGGGATCATCATAGAGGAGGCGGCTCAGCACAGCACTTGAACTTGGAGCGACCACTGGGGCTCTGGGCGGCTGCCTGAGGAGGAGCTGCATGGGGAGCTGTTTGGACTCAGAGCGATCGATTCTGAACACCGGGGGGTTGCCCGGAGGAAGAGGAGAAGTGCGGCGGGTCGCTTGGTCTAGGAGTGACTGCATCAGAGCCACAGGCGGTTGCCAGAGGAGGAGGCGAGTGGTGAGTTGTTTGAACTCAAAGCGACCACTCCTGAACACCGATGGCCTGCCTGGAGGAGGAGTGCAGTGGGTCGTTTGGTCTCCGAGCAACCACTCCTGAACAACCGGGGGCCTACCCCGAGTAGGAGGAGGAACAGGGTGGGTCACTTGAACTCGGAGTGACTGCCTAGGACTACCGGCAGTTGGTGGGAGGAGGAGACGCAAAGTGAGTTGCTTGGACTCCTAGTGACTGCGTCAGAAACCAGGCAGCCCTCTGGAGGAAGAGGTGTGTGGCGGGTCTCTGGGTCTCGGAGCTATTGTACTGGGCTCCAGGTGGCGGCTTAGAGGAGGGGCCGCATAGCCAGGCGATTAGGTGCAGAGCAGGCTCCCAGGACCGGCTTCTTGCTGGAAGAGCCGCACAGAGACACTCCTAGGGGTGGAGCAAAGGTTCCAGGACTGTGGGCAGATTCTCTGAGGAGAGGCAGCCTAAGGAGACTCGTCTGCAAAGGGTGAGGCTCCCAGGCCCAGGAGGTAGGTCCGGGCCTCTGGGAACGTTGCAGAGGAAGGCAGCCCAACCCAGGCAGTAGTTGTACATTGAGGGGAACCTCTAGGAGGGGAACTGACCAGCGAGATTTCCCCACCGGGTGAGTCTTCCCTGCCGGGTGAGATTTTCCCACAAGGACGGTAAAACCAGAGACACAGGCACAAACAGGCCTTGCCTCAGCTCGCAGCCTAGTTCCCCTTTGAATGACCATTGGTCAACAAGTGGAGGCACCTCTGCCCACTATCAGGGAATATACCCCACCTGAGGGTCACCAACCCTAGAGAGGCAGCTTCCTTGTGGAGCACCGCATTATCAACTTCCTCCAAGACTGCAGGCTACTGAAGGATAAGAGGGGATATACTAGCAATCTTCAGGGACATTATAACTCAATAGAGGAAATCTGCAATATCTTTACGACCCACTGATTCCTGAACAATATGAGAAAACAAGGGAAGAAAATGCCCCAAACAAATCTAGATGTTACATCAATAAAATCCAACAACAGCATGGGAGAAGAAATGACAGAAAGGGAGTTCAGAATGTACATCATTAAAATGATCAGAGAAACAAACGATGAGATGAAAGAGCAAATGCAGGCATTGAATGATGAGATGAAAGAGCAAATGCAGGCATTGAATGATCGCACCAATTGACAGTTAAAAGAGCAAATACGAGAAGATCATTTCAATAAAGAGTTAGAGATATTGAAAAAAAACAAACAGAAATCCTTGAAATGAAGGAAACAATAAACCAAATTAAGAACTCCATAGAAAGCATAACCAATAGGATAGAACACCTGGAAGACAGAACCTCAGACATTGAAGATAAAATATTTAACCTTCAAAATAAAGTTGAAGAAACAGAGAAGATGGTAAGAAATCATGAACAGAATCTCCAAGAACTATGGGATATCATGAAAAGGCCAAATTTGAGAATTATTGGGATTGAGGAAAGCTTAGAGAAACAAACCAAAGGAATGAACAATCTATTTGAAGAAATAATATCAGAAAATTTCCCAAATCTGAAGAATGAAATGGAAAATCAAGTTCAAGAGGCTTATAGGACACCAAATACACAAAATTACAACAGACCCACACCAAGGCACATTATAATGAAAATACTGAACATACAAAATGAAGACAGAATTTTAAAGGCTGTGAGAGAAAAGAACCAAACTACATTCAGGGGGACACCAATACGGATATCAGCAGATTTTTCAATCCAGACCCTAAAAGCTAGAAGGGCCTGGAACAACATTTTTCAAGCTCTGAAAGAAAATGGATGCCAACCAAGAATCTTATACCCAAAAAAAACTTACCTTCAAATTTGACAATGAAATAAAATCATTCCTTGATAAACAAAAGCTAAAAGAATTTACAAAAAGAAAGCCAGCATTACAGAACATTCTCAGCAAAATATTCCATGAAGAAGAGATAAAAAATAAAGAAGCAAATCAGCAAAGGGAGGAATTATCCTAAAGGAACTGTCAAATAAAGGAGGAACCAAGTTGTGTCAAAAAAATAAATAAATAAATAAATAAAATTTTAAAAATGAACCAAATGACCGGGAATACAAATCATATCACAAAAATAACCCTGAATGTTAACAGCCTGAATTCATCAATCAAAAGACATAGACTGGCAGATTGGATTAAAAAGAAAGATCCAACAATATGCTGCCTGAAAGAGTCTCACCTCATAGAAAGAGATACCCATAGACTAAAGGTGAAAGGATGGGGAAAAACATACCATGCACATGGACTCAGCAAAAAAGCTGGAGTATCCATCCTCATTTCAGATAATGTGGACTTAAAGCCAATGTTAGTCAGAAGGGATAAAGAAGGACATTTCATACTGCTTAAGGGAAGCATAAATCAGCAAGATATAACAATCATGAACATCTATGCCCCAAACAGTGGCTCATCCATGTATGCAAACAAATCCTTCTCAATTTTAGAAACCAAATAGACCATAACACAATAATACTAGGTGATTTTAACACGCCTCTCTCACTACTGGACAGATCTTCGAAACAAAAATTGAACAAAGAAACCATAGATCTCAATAACACAATCAATAATTTAGACTTAACAGACATTTATAGAATATACCATCCAACCAAAAGCGAATACACTTTCTTCTCAGCAGCACATGGATCCTTCTCTAAAATAGACCATATATTATGCCACAAAGCTAATGTTAGCAAATACAAGAAGATAGAGACACTACCTTGTATTCTATCAGATCATAATGGATTGAAGTTAGAAATAAATGAAAGAGTAAGAAACAGAAACTACTCCAACACCTGGAGATTAAACAATATGCTATTATATGATGAATGGATAATAGAAGATATCAGGAAGGAAATTAAAAAATTCTTAGAGGTAAATGAGAACAAAGAAACATCATATCAAAATCTCTGGAACACTATGAAAGCAGTACTTAGAGGAAAATTTATTTCATGGAGCGCATTTAATAAAAGAAATGAAACTCAAAAAATAAACGACCTAACATTACAGCTCAAAGCCCTAGGAAAAAAAGAACAGACGAACACCAAAAGTAGTAGAAGACAGGAAATAGTTAAACTCAGAGATGAAATCAACGAAATTGAAACAAAAGAAACAATACAAAAATTGACAAAATAAATAGTTGGTTCTTCGAAAAAATAAACAAAATTGATAAACCTTTAGCCACACTAACAAAGAGAAGATGAGAGAAAACCCAAATCACTAAAATTCGGAATGAACAAGGAAATATCACAACAGACAGGACTGAAATAGAAAACATAATTAGAAGCTATTTTGAAAATCTATACTCCAACAAAATAGAAAATTTCGAAGACATCTACAGGTTTCTAGAGACATATGAATTGCCTAAACTGAACGAGGAGGACATACACAATTTAAATAGACCAATTTCAAGTAATGAAATAGAAGAAGTCATCAAAAGCCTACCAACAAAGAAAAGTCCAGGACCAGATGGGTTCTCAACCAAGTTCTACAAAACCTTTAAAGAAGAGCTCATTCCAATACTTCTCAAAGTATTCCATAAAATAGAAGAGGAGGGAACCCTCCCAAACTCATTCTATGAAGCCAATATTACCCTGATGCCTAAACCAGACAGAGACACATGGAGGAAAGAAAATTTCAGACCAATATCCTTAATGAACATCGACAAAAATTCTCAACAAAATTTTAGCAAATCACATACAAAAACATATTAAAAAGATAGTGCACCATGATCAAATGGGTTTCATTCCAGGGATGCAAGGTTGGTTCAACATCAGGAAATCAATAAATGTAATTCGCCTTATCAGTAGACTTAAAGTCAAGAATCACATGATTATTTCAATAGATGCAGAAAAAGCATTTGATAAAATACAGCACCACTTCATGCTCAAAACACTAGAAAAAATAGGGATAGTTGGAACATTCCTTAACATTGTAAAGGCAATCTATGCTAAGCCCATGGCTAATATCATTCTAAATGGTGAAAAACTGAAAGCATTCCCCCTAAAATCTGGAACAAGGCAGGGATGCCCTCTTTCACCACTTCTTTTCAATATAGTCCTTGAAACTCTAGCCAGACCAATTAGACAGACCAAAGAAATTAAAGGGATACGAATAGGAAAAGAAGAACACAAACTATCCCTATTTGCTGATGATATGATTATATACTTAGAGGAACCAGGAAATTCCACCAGAAAACTTTTAGATCTCATAAGTGAATTCAGTAAAGTAGCGGGATATAAGATCAATGCACATAAATCTAAGGCATTTTTATACATAAGTGATGAATCTTCAGAAAGAGAAATTAGGAAAACTACCCCATTCACAATAGCTTCTAAAAAAATAAAATACTTGGGAATCAATCTCACAAAAGAGATGAAAGACCTCTACAATGAGAACTACAGAACACTAAAGAAAGAAATTCAAGAAAACCTTAGAAGATGGAAAGATCTCCCATGTTCTTGGATAGGAAGAATCAATATTGTCAAAATGGCCATAGTACCAAAAGTGCTATACAGATTTAATGCAATTCCAATTAAAATCCCAATGATGTACCTTGCAGAAATAGAACAAGCAATTATGAAATTCATCTGTAAGAATAAAAAACCCAGAATAGCTAAAGCAATCCTTGGCAGAAAGAGTGAAGCAGGGGGTATCGCAATACCAGATCTTCAACTCTACTACAAAGCAATAGTAACAAAAATGGCATGGTATTGGTACCAAAATAGAAAGGTGGATCAATGGTACAGAATAGAGGACACAGACACGAACCCAAATAAATACAATTTTCTCATACTAGACAAAGGGGCCAAAAATATGCAATGGAGAAAAGATAGCCTCTTCAACAAATGGTGCTGGGAGAATTGGAAATCCACATGCAACAGAATGAAAATAAACCCATATCTCTCACCATGCACGAAACTAAACTCAAAATGGATTAAGGACCTTGGAATCAGACCAGAGACCTTGCATTTTATAGAAGAAAAAGTAGGTCCAGAGCTTCAACATGTCGGCTTAGGACCAGACTTCCTCAACAGAACTCCCATAGCACAAGAAATAAAAGCAAGAATTAATAACTGGGATAGATTCAAACTAAAAAGCTTTCTCTTAGCAAAGGAAACTATCAGCAATGCAAAGCCTACAGAGTGGGAGAAAATCTTTGCCAATCATACTTCAGATAGAGCGCTAATTTCCAGAATCTATAAAGAACTCAAAAAACTCTACACCAAGAATGCAAGTAATCCAATCGACAAATGGGCTAAGGAAATGAATAGACACTTCACAGAAGAAGATCTACAAGCAATCAACAAACATATGGAAAAATGTTCAACATCTCTAGTAATAAGAGAAATGCAAATCAAAACCACCCTAAGATTCCATCTCACCCCAATTAGAATGGCGATTATCAAGAATACAAGCAACAACAGGTGTTGGCGAGGATGTGGGGAGAAGGGTACACTCATACATTGCTGGTGGGGCTGCAAACTAGTGCAGCCACTCTGGAAAGCAGTGTGGAGACTCCTTAGAAACTTGGAATGGAAACATCATTTCACCCAGCTATCCCACTCCTTGACCTATACCCAAAGGACTTAAAATCAGCATATTGCAGAGATACAGCCACATCAATGTTCATAGCTGCTCACTTCACAATAGCCAGATTGTGGAACCAACCTAGATGTCCTTCAGTTGATGAATGGATAAAGAAACTGTGGTAAATATATACAATGGAATATTACTCAGCCATAAAGAATGACAAAATTATGGCATTTGCAGGCAAATGGATGAAACTGGAGAATATCATGCTAAGTGAGATAAGTCAATCTCAAAAAACCAAAGGACGAATGATATCGCTAATAAGTGGATGATGACACATAATGGGGGGTGGGTGGGGTTAGTGTTAGGGTTAGAGTTAGGGTTAGGGAGGGGGACAAGAATGGAGGATGGAAGGACTGTATAGAGGGAAAAGAGGGGTGGGAGGGGTGGGAGGGAAGGGAAAAAATAACAGAATGAATCAAACAACATTACCCTATGTAAATTTATGATTACACAAATGGTATGCCTTTATGCCATGTACAAACAGAGAAACAACATGTATCCCATTTGTTTACAAGAAAAAAAAAAAGAAAAATTACTCTTGACTATACAAAAAAACAACAAAAAAAAGATACTTCCTCTTGTGCAATAGACCCCCACCCCCACCCTTGTGCTAATAAAGACTTAAAAATTAAAAAAAAAAAAAAAAACACAAATTCACCTATATAAATGGAATTCTATGCACATACTTGTTTATATATACAAGGAATATTTCTGAAAGATTCTTTACCAACTGGTCATAATATTTGTAGAATCGCATATCTAGAAGAACAGAAATTGACCAAAGATTTAATTTACACAACTTCTCCTTTGATCCTTCAAAAACTATGACATTATCTATTATCTACCAAAGAACGGATTCAAATATATTTCCTAAAAATTATTCTAAATACACACACTTTCAATATAACAATTTTACTTCTAGGAATTTATCCAACAAGTATTCCTAAACATATGCAAGATGACATGAAACATTGCTTGTAATACCAAAAATCTGACAACAATAAAAATAACTATCAATACCACAACAGTAAAGTACATGAAAACATTATATCCAAGAAATAAGATCAGTCATGTAAATAACCTTAATAATGTCACTGAATGAAAACACCAATTTCCTACAAAAAGTAAGAAAATGTTCAATGACACAAATAATTGGAAAAAATAAAATAAAATATTAATAAGATTCATTTTCATAACTATCACAATGACAGAGCCTAATAATATTGTGTGTTGGTTATGACATAAAGAAGGAGAAAACCCCATATAAACACTAAGTTTTACCTAAGGTTGTCAGTATTTTATTTTCAGAATATATATAGATTATCTTCCTTTATTCACAGCACATATGGTCTAAGATCCCCCTCCCCCCGTGAATACCTGAACCCTTTCTATCCATATTATTTTTTTTCCTATACATGCCTACCTATGATAAATTTTCACCTTTTCACTTAAAGGAAGCACTTTACAGTTTGGGTCACTTTACAGTTTGTCACTGTTGAGTAGAAAAGTGCTACTTGAACACAAGCACTACAATGCCATGATGGTCTAGCTGACAAACTATGTAGCTACTGAATAACTGATGAATAGGTAGTGAAAACACCATAAGTACATTGGACAGACAGATGATTTTTGTCCTACATGGGCTGTCACAAGATTTCACCATGCAACTCAGAACAATATGCACTTTAAAACATATGAATTGTTTATTTCTGTAATTTTCCAAAATTACAAATATTCCAAATCTATAATATTTCTGGACCACAGTTCACCACAGGTAACTAAAATCACAAGAAGCAAAACCATCAATAAGGGGGAAGAATTGTATCCCATATTTCTGGTCAGACTATTTGCTTCTACTCAACGTGGCATGTCAAAAATGTCTACTCATCTTCCTACATTTCCCAAGAAACTTCCTACATTCATCGACCCATGAAATCTCCCTGGAAACAAGAAGTGCCATGTTCACTGTGCTCCTTAGTTCACTAACATTGGTTCTGCAACACAATGATGGCTTATTGACAACTCAAAACATTGAACTCTGAAGCCTCTGCTCTTTTTTTTTCTCCTCCTGGGTGCTGAAGCTTTGAGTTGTTCCTTAGCTTTTGGACGAGTGAAATCTGCATTTTGCCCACTAAGGTTTGGGATTTTCTCTGTTCACCTTCATGCCTTCCTGTCCTATGACTTTTCTGATTTCACCCCTGGTGCTGACAATGGAGAAGCTGACACTATGGTTTGTAGGAAACCAAGTGATAATAGAAGGAAGACAGAGAACATCTGTTTAGCAGTAACCACATAACTGCCACTACAAATACATTTTATTTCATCCATCCAATGTCTTTGAAAGGAAAGAAATATTATATTTCCTATTTTAAAGATAAGAAAATAGATCCTACACTTACTCCCACCCCCCCCTTTCTCTCTTTAATTGGGTGATGATTTTAGGAGTATTCTGAGTAGGAACAACATCTCTTAGAGGGCATTTCAATGGACATCCTTTAAAGAACAGTTAAATACTTTTGTGGTTAAATATGGCCCCTTTTCTGCCTCTCTGACCTTGCTTCTCCAGCTCTTCCCATCCTTGACCTGCTTTGCAACCCTGGCTATCCTTGTTTCCTCTCACATTTCACACATGCTCCTTTCTTGGCCTTCACACCTTCTGTTTCCCCTGCCTGAAACACCTTTCCGACACCAGCATCCCACCTCACCTCCTTTACTCTCTGCACCCACATCATCTCCATGGTAGACATCAACCACTTGACCTAAACTGACAACTTTCAACAGAGTTCTTCTTTTCTCTTTATGTTTCTCCATTGCCCTTATCACCATTTAATAGGTTAAATTCTACTCAATTATTTGTGTACCCCGTCTTTTCCACAGGGCAGAGACATTTCTGTGATTGTTCATGCACTGTTCCTAGACCATTTTCTGGCACATTGTAGATATTTTACGAATATTTAGCAAGTGAAACAAAACGAAATGAATTAATAAAGATCAGGACTCACAGTTAATCAGATTTGTTAATTATCGGAGGAAGAGCCTTTAGTATCCTACTGGGTATTTTCAATCACCGAGAACAGAATCAAGCTTGCACCACATCCCAAACTCACACGAGCATACAACCCTCTTTCCATGTAGCAGGTTTCAGGGACTTGTAGTTGTGTTTCAGGAAATGCTGCTTTAATGGAATTGTAATAGCAGCTTTGGATGAGGAAAAGCAGGAGGACACAACAATTCAATGTGACCAAACTGAAATGGAAGAGACAGTCATTTCTCATTCATTCATTTGTTTAGTAAATATTTTTGAGTGCAGTTGATGAGACATGAACCTTCCAGACATAGGGGACAGTGCAGAGACCAAAGCAGCTGGAACCCCAGCAATTACAGAGCTCCTTTACTGACTACTTCTAATCCTACAAAATGCAGAGATAGATTGTTCCAAACCTGCACCACTCTCCTTTTAAGATTGCATCTTCTTCCCGAAGGGAGGCCACGTGCAAAATCTGTGAGCCAACAGGAGGTATGGATTTCCCACCTGCTCTGATTTAATCCCTTCAAGATCTGCACAATAATCAATGTCCCTTGATCCAGAAGTTATGACTGAATGATCAGAGATGACCACCACTGGCAAGATTTCACACTTTCAGTGTATCTTCTTTGAGCTCAAGAGAGATGATCATACGCAGAAGAGGGGTGCTGGCTGGAAGACTAATTTGTAGGAGGTTCTTTTATCATCTCCAGAATCCAATATAAATAAATAAATAATTTCATTTTGAAAAAAAATAAAGTTCCTCCTATCTTTGAGAAACAAAACAGGGCAACAACATATTGTTCAGTGAGTTATGGTGGCTAAAATCTCTCTCTGAAAATTACTTGTCATGGCAACGGGCGAGCATCACCCCTGAAGCCAGCAGCCTGAAGCAGATAGATTGTTTCAATTATCTCATTTTCACAATGAATGAACCCTGCTCATAGGAAATCCATAGGTGGTTGGCAGTGGCAAATGGCGGCTGTGACAAGTTCAGAGCCGGTAGATTTACATCCTCTCTCAAAATATAGAGCAGGACTGTAATTTTCTGTAAATATTCATAGAACTAAAAGCAGAAAGACCAACAGGAAGGGAAGAATTCAGGAAACTCCCCCCTTTGTCTTTGCTCCTGGAATATACCTTCTCTTTCCAAATTGTTTCTTTCTAGTCAGAGAATGCTGCATGGAGGCATGTACCTTCGTGTGCTGTGGGCATCTCCACGTATCTCCATGCTCCCTCTGGGTCTCTTTCTATGCTTCGAAAGTTTCACACATGGTCAATGAATTCCTTGGTCTTGATGGGAACTACTATTTTGCTAAGTAAATTTCACATGAAATGTGTGGTAACACTGTATATAAAGCTGCCTACTAAATCAACAATTCAGTTACCCTACACTTGAAAAATCTTCTTCTCTGTTATTAGTTGTCTAGAGGATCACAAAGGTTAATATTGTTTTCATCGTGGAGAATTTTTTTCCCCTGCTGCATCCAGGTGGGTGTCTTTGGTTGAGATAAAACAAGAGGGCCTTGTGGGGGGATGCAATCTCACACTCAGGGATCTGTGATTCACTACATCATCCTGCTTTTTACTCATTCCCCACCTCCTCCTATTCCAAACAGGTCTGGAATGAGTCTTGTTTTATCTCCCTTTCTCCTATCTTCTGGTCCTCCAATCTCACCTACCCCTTCACATTCTATGATTTTTTAAGGGAGGCCATTTTAAACCAGAATAACTACCAAGAATCTTGACTTTCACCCAAGCAATAAAATTTTTTGATGGAATTTTAGGCACCAGGAGCATTTTGTGCTGTGTTATTACTGGAATGGGATTTGTGTGTGTATGTGTGTGTGTGTGTTTATCTAGTGAAAATGAGGTACAAAGCTGCACTTTTTAGCACTGGTATAGTTACGATGTGTGTAATCAACCTCCACAAGTATATCTGTTTCTTAGCAGGACCCTCAGTCCTGAAGAAAATGGTCTCCTGGGCTATTGATTACAGTGAACAATTTCCATTCTCTGAAATGAATTATTTCACCCTAGTAATCACATCTCTTTTTCCATGTGGATTAAAAAAAGGAGGATAAAGAAGAAAAATAATTTTATTTCAGTGTAATTTATTTTTGGGTGGTATTGACATTGAGTTGGTTAGTTTTCAAAGTAATGCATTCTGAACCCCCAAAACAAACAGGGACTTGAGCATTCAGTTATAAATGTATTGCATGCATCACAAAGTTTACAAAGCAAAACTCTGGAATGATCTTCTTTTCCATAAATTGGAAAAAAAATACCTTAGGATGTTTTCCAAAGCCTACTGGCTGGTCACACTGCACATATCTTCAGAAAAACTAGAGCCAATTCTCCCTGCCCTACCTTTGATAGATAAAAGGAACTATAATCATCAGTGTTTCAAGTTCTGGTCTTGTAAGAATTTCTGATCAGCCTCCACTTTCAAATTTTTGTTCAAAGAACATGTGTCTTTAGTTCAATAGTTTAAACTCTAATGACCAAATCAGTAAATGTTTATTTTGTAAACTGGCTCAACCTTTTGCTGATAGTTTGCTTACAGTAATAGAAAATGCCATCAGATGAGTCAGACCACTTATTTTCTATCAAGTACATAACACTTATTAATGAGAGGTTGAGGATTGTTATTTTGTCTTGTTTTTTTTTTTTAAAAAAGGAAAAAGGAATTGAAGTAGCATCCTTGAATTTTCTGTATTATTGTCTTTACTTCATGATGCAGTAAGGTGATGAGAATTCTTTGCCACAAAAGCAGTAAATAATAAGTAAAAATGGGTGATGTGAGCAGTAAGCATATTATGATATTTGTGGATAAAATATAGTTCAGGAATAAATGTAACTGAACTCCTCTAGAGAGAACACATCTAGTGAGAAGTGTAGGGAGTCAAAGGTAAGACAACACAGATTTTTACAAACCCCATCTCTGGATATTTATCCAAAAGAATCAAAATTAGGATCTCAAAGAGATATTAGTTCTCCTATGTTTATCATAGTGCTATTCACTACATATGAGATATAGAAACAAAGTAATTGCCCACTGCCAAATGAATGGATAAAGAAACCAAGGTACATACACACTGTTTTTATTGGATTTTCATTACTGTAACAAAATATCTGAGGCTCAGTAAATTTATAAAGAAAATAAATTTATTTAGTTCTCAATTTGGAAGACTAGAAGTCCAAACAACATGGAGCCAACTCTGGTGAGAGCCCCTTGACTGCATTGCTTCATTGGCATTGACACAGAGTAGCAGGAGAGATCACAAGTCCAGAAAAGAAACTGTAGTAGAGGGGACAGACGTGCTTCCTTTATAACAACATTCTCATAAAGGCTAACTGAGGGGGTCCCATAAGAACTAACTTAATCCCTTCAAAGGGAAATGTCCCCAAAGACCTAAAAAAAAGTTCCCCAAGGTCCCTCTTAAAGGTTCCATCGCCTCCCACTTCATCACAATGGGTAACAAGCTTCTAATATATGAACTCTTGAAGAACAAACCACATCCAAACCATGGCAATATAAGGAATACTATTCAACCTTTAAAAAGAAAGAAATCCTGCCATATGAGAAAACCTAGATGAACCTTTCTGTTAGGTTAAAAGTAAGAAGTAAACCTTTATGTTAAGTAAAATAAGTCAATGACATAAAAACAAATATTATATGCATCTACATATCTGAGGTGTTTAAAGTAGCCAAATTCATAGAATCTAATGTTGGAATGTTGGTTATCATGACCTGATGAGGGAAGAAAATGAGAAGTCATTAATAAATAGGCATAAAGTCTCAGCCTAGCAAGATGAATATGTTCAAAAGATCTGCAGTACATTATATCTATAGGCAACATTAATTTGTTTTGTATATCAGTTATGGTTTGGAATAAGGTATTCCCCAAAATTTCCTGTGTCAATGCAGGGATATTCAGAGATATAATGATTAGGTTATGAGAGTTATAACTCAATCAGCCCAGTTTGAATGATCTGAGTTGTAACTGTAACCCAGTGGGGGATGGCTGGAGGAGGTAGGTCACTGGGTTTGTGACCTGGAATGGTCCATCTTCCCTGTGTCCTCTAACTCCCCCTGCTTCTTCCTGCCTTCCATGAAGTGAGCAACTTCCCTCCACCACACTGTTCTGCCTTGACTTTCTGCCTCACTTGGGCCCAGAGCCATGAATTGGCTCAGCATGGACCAAACTTCTGAAACTGTGAGCAAAAATAAACTTTTCCTCTTCTGAGTTGTTCTTATCAGGTATTTTGGTCACAATG
The DNA here is from genome assembly GCF_902686445.1 of Sciurus carolinensis. Taxonomy (NCBI): domain Eukaryota; kingdom Metazoa; phylum Chordata; class Mammalia; order Rodentia; family Sciuridae; genus Sciurus; species Sciurus carolinensis. Next base: position 84,128,690 of record NC_062215.1, read on the forward strand.
GTGAAACCCTAACTGAAACAACACCTAAAAATTTGTGAGGAAAGTAGATCTCGTGCTGTTATTATCAAAATAAAATAAAATCTAATATAAAAAGTTTTTACAAAATTTGGAATTAGGTATCTTTATGGAATAGAAAAAGAGAGAGAGAGATAATTATCTTGTTCTGAAATAGCACAATGACCCAGCAGGACACACCTGCTGATCCCCGGGCTGACACTGGGTATCTATTCTGTGGTTTTAAAAATGAAGGTAGATAAACTTGACAGATGGCATCAGAAACCAGTTTTTTATTCATTCAATAAATATTTATAGCACCTCTTATGTGTCAAGTACTCCATTAGGTGCTAAGGATATAGTGCTGTATAAAACAGACTTAGTTCTTATTTAACTGAGATTATAAATTGGTGGGAAGGGAGAATTTAAAAAATCATCACACGTAATATATACACAGACAAACAGGTTTTGTCTTAAGTGTTATGAAGGGAAATACAAGAAGCAAGATGTGCAGTTATTTTTATTTTAGAATCAAGGAAGACTTTCTAGGGAACCACCTTTAAACTGCAAGCTGGAGGATTAGTGGAGGCGAGACAGACACAGAGAGGAATGAAGGGAGTTAGGGCAGCAATGAGCAATCATGTGCAGAGGCCCTAACAGAGGGGGAGCTCCTGTGGGCATGGGGATCCAGCAAAGGAACAGGACCCCAATAAACATGACACCAGGGACACAGCAGGGCTCTGTGAGCCGTGGTATCATTTGGAGTTTTAAACCAAGTGGAATGAAAAGTCTCTGGAAGTTTTCAACCTCGTAGTGAATTTTTAGCACTTATTTAAAAGCTCACCCTGGCTTGCTAAATTGGAATGGGGAGAGAGAGAAAGCAAGAACAGTTAGAAGAGGTCTGCATGGTCACAAGAAAGCTAGTGACGGCTTACACTGAGCTGGCACACAGGAAATAGGAAGGAGAGGGAATTGTTTTCTCAACTGCCCACTGCTATTGCCAACAGGTGAAGCCCATGCAACCCCACTTCTGGTCCAAACTGGGATGACCCTCCCAATGTCTGTCACCCAGTGCCATCTGACAGATCTGTCAATATCAGGGGAGAACTCAAGACCACTCCAGCCTCAGGTCAATAATCCTCATAAAGATTTTCATAACCAAGATGCACTTGAAAAACACTATTTTCTTAGGTTAAAGAGTTTGCTTATGGTGAGAAAAGCATTGCATGCTGCTAATTCTTTTTACATTCATTTGGCAGGAGATACCTGAAATCCTAGAGCCAAACACACTAGAACTGACCTAACCACAGGAAAAGCAATGTTGCTGAATTGAAAGTCTGCAAGAAATTTGTCATTTATTATTAATGTCACCATGGGCACTGAAGGCTTTGATATGGATGCTGGAGATACCTGCCTGCTTTCAACTAGGCACAACAGTCTGACTCACACTCTTTCCTCCTGCCTAAGAGCATTTAATTCGCAGGGAAGAAAGCTTTCTCAGCAGCTTGCACTCCAGATCGTCACAATAGTAGAAGTTTTGAGTGCAGAAACCAAATCATTTCAAAGGGGATGTGGGATTTGCTCTTAGCACAATTTGGAAAACCACAAGATTTAGTAGAAACAAGGTCTAAAAAGGAAATAAGAGCTTTTGAGCAGGACTGCCAAGTACACGTAGTGTCATTGACATTTGAAGTCCACATTTGTTGACCAGTCCCAAAGTTCTTGATTCTTTGATTTATCTTGGTTCTCAGTGAACCAGAAAGAAATCTTTTAGGACCTTGATGGCTGTCCCTAGTTCTTGGAGGTCAAATACAGGATTATATCACAATTAGATGATGTCAAGTACCTCAGTCAACTCTGGGAGCTTCCCAGAGACTGGCAAAATAAGGATGGAGTAGGAGGTAGAAAGGGGAGAACCACATGCTCAGGATTTTGTACAAAGATTAGAATCTGTAGAGTACACCATGGGAAACTAGGAACGTCCCCACTTTGCCAGTCACTCAAGAAAACAGCTTGCATGCTGAATACCCAGTCTGCTAACTCTTCCCTTTGCCACTGGGTATATTTACCTTCATAAAATGGAGACAGAGTTTCTTCATTCATTAATACATTTTATTATTTGTATAACATTTATCCATTGATCATTGATTCAACAAATATTTGAATGGTAGATTCTGGGCTTCCTTAGACAAGGTACTTAACCCCTTTGAGCTTCAGAAATATTATTTACAAATTGGGTATGAAAACCCCATTAGAGGTGACTATGACAATTAAAGGGATAATTTATTACAGCACCATGAATGGCAATGAGTGCTGTTCCATTTTTCTCCTCTCCCTTGAATGCACCTGCACCTGTCAATCTTTCAATATGCCTTTTTTTTCTTGTTGCTAAACTTTTTCCCACCTTAGAAAAACAGCCGCACACCCCTTAGGGCTACCACAGGAGATTCTATATTGAATATTCAAGAGCCATCTCTGTGTTTTCATTGGAGAACAGGAAACCCATGTAGTTTTTTCTAGTCACAGAGGGGCAGAAAACTCAAGTGGCCTGTTCACACATCTTCATGATGGTGGGATGAATTGAGTCCCTTCCTCTGTGCTCATGCTATTGTGGTTTCTAGTCCATGGCTTTGTAGAAGTCAGGGAAGTCTCTCTCCCTTCTTGCAGGCATGAGAATTGGGCATATTCTGTGCTCTTAGAGGAAAGAGTGTTGTGGTTAGCAGGAAGAACTTTCTTGGCTAACATTTGCATTACCTATGAAAGCATAGTGCTCTGTGGGTCAGAGGCTCTTGTTATTTACAAAGGTACCATAAAATATCAAGAAGGAACAACCACATGGTTACTGAGAAACAAGAAAATATTCATCAGAGGGCACTACTGGGAAGGAAATTGCACAGTTAATTTTGCAAAAACTCCAGCATAATACAGGAGCAAAATTAATCATGAATAGTGTTGTGACTCCTGAGCCTAAAAGTCAATGTAAAATAATTGAGAAAAATAAAATAAAACAAATATGTGCCCTGTATGTAGACAAGGCAAGACTGGAAGCTGATTGAAAAACATGTGCAAGTTCAAGTAATCACAATGACTGGGGTCTACTCATTTATTTAGGAAGATAAATCTTAACACATTTCACTAATGTTAATGTTAATAGGCATACCTTGCTTGAATATATTTGACTAAAGCATTAATTAAATAGGAAGAAATGAAGCCTAAAAGAAAAAGTTGGCAAAATAGCAAGAGTTAGTTTTTCTAGCTTCAGTTGCAAAATTTTGCAGATTCTGTAGCCTACATTTTTCCAAATATAGTGCCTGGTAAGTCCAATTTTTAATTCCTTTTTGCAGGAATGACTGAGTAAAATTCTACCCCAAAAGTTCATGCAATACAGAGAATGAATGCTAAAAAGAGTGGCCAAAGCTAAAAGCATTTACCATTTACTGAGTACCTGCTCTCTACTAGCACCTACACAAGGCACTTAAATATTTCTTTCTTGAGTCATCTGTGTAAATGAATTGGCAAAGCCACAGACTGAGCAGGCAGGAGAAACTGCAGTAGGATCAGGAAACTTAGGCTTAGGTCTTGCCTCTGTAAAAGACTGCTGCATGATATTAGGCAAGTCATGCAACCTTTCTGTGCCTGAGAGACCCCTTCTACTAAATGGTGACATAATCTTCGGTGGGTCCCTTCAGGTAGTTGGAGAGAGTATGAAATAAGGTAATGAAGGTTACACAGCAAATGTGTCACAAATATCAAGAGTTTGTTATTGTTTTATTTTGCTTTTGAAACCTTTGAACCTAAAATTCTGACTAAAGGAGTAAATGAATTCTCTTTGGAGAGAAGCCCTTAGCCTACTGCTGTATTTTTTGCAGGAACTGGGGGATTAAACTTCTGCTTTTGTGATGGACCTGACTTTGCACAGTTCCTCATTATTCACACCTTGCCCTAATTATGAGGCTTGTGAAACTGAAGGGGGTGGTTAAGAAAATAGTTTTGATATTTTTTCTCAGGCAATGTGGAGTCTCTCCAGATATTTGAAGAGACTGGATTTGTAGGTGAAACCTATTTATTTCTCAAACTCCAGCAATACCTAAGTATCCTCATATCTTTATATTTCAATAATTTGTAATAGACAAAATAGCTTGCTTTATCTTTTCTCGTCTCCTTCCCCCTTGTTTTAAGGACTCCCTAGAAGGACATCTGTGTGAATTTCTATGACTATGTGACTATTAGAGAAGTGATACAGAGACCCTGGGAAAATCTGATGGCACTCTTTGTAATTCATAGAATGACATCTATGACGTTGCTCCCATCCTTTTCTGTAATATCTGAGCATTTTAGATTTCTGAAGAACTTCACCCATTACCCAGTTTGAAACTGCTTATCCAGATGAGGAAAATTTGGTTCAAAGAGACTCAAAACCAGTCTGATATCTGGGCCTAGGAAGTACAAAACAATCTTTCTGGATGAAGCAATCAATATTGTGCTTTTTATTGTTTTTGCTTGTTTGTTTTTGCATAATTTTAATTATGCAACTAATCCCTTGCTTCTACTTTCTTTTCCCTTCCAAGTCAGGAGTCCTCCACAAATGGGTGACAAGCAGCATGGCCAGGGGATTCTTTACTACAGGCTGCTGAGAGCAGTAGAAGACTCTGAGAAGCTAAATTACAATCCAGACACATGTCACCCATGGGTTACCAAGGATGCTTTCTATGTTTCCCAACAGACTCCACGGGAAAGAGAAAGTGAAACAGTTCTTGACTGAACCATGATTTGACTTCTACTCTTTGGTTTTACAATGGCGCAGAAGCCATACATGTTCAGTACAAACTGTACTTTGGATTGTGAATTTTGATCTTTTCCCATGCTAGTCATGTGAGGGTGGGCAAAGCCAGGCATTGAGCTCTCCCAAGGGGAGACAAATGTTATTCTGTAGGGCTCCACCCTGCTGATATGGGAAGGAAGGAAGGCTAGGTGAGTTTGATGGGATTTTGACTTAAAAATGACATTTTCAACCTACCAGGGATTTATCAGGGTGTAACTCTGACATAAATGGGGAAGCAAGCATCTGTATTTAGCAGAGAGATTCCCTACTTTCTTAGAGAGAAAGAGCACAGCACACCAGCACAGAGCAGGGATGCCTTGGGGCAGATTTGGTTAGAAGATGTTTGGAAACAAGACACCTGTATTTAACCTGCCTTTCTGGTTAAGTCCCCAGCGCTCTATCATGTGTATTCTAGAAAACAGATAGCCCCAAATGGGCCTATATGAATATAATTTAAAACACAAAAGAATTCAGTCTAGATTTTTTTTAAAGGAAGGAAGATAATAGAGCATACAAAGAATATTCTTCATGATGATACTAGAAAAGAGAATATTTTAAAGTCTCCTTTGTGGCCGCATGTAAATTATATTTGAGGTTAAAAATACAACCTCTTTGAAATCAGAGAAGAGAGATAACTGAATCAAAAAATGTATAATGAATAGCAAAAAATTAAAACTAAACTGGCAGATCTCAGTAAAGAAATGTAGTGTATAATAAAACAATTAATGAAAACAACAACAAATCATAACCAGTAAAAAGCAGAATGTTTTGACTTTGCTGAACACAGCCAGGGATATTGGGGACAGGCTATCGACAACTGAATTAAGCAAAATAAAACTGAAGAAATAATTCCTAATAGTTATAGATAGTAATATATGCAGAATAGAAGGAGATGTAAAATGCATGCAACAGGGGTTTTTAAGGTAAAAAAAAAAATCAAAATAGAAGAAAACTTCCAAAGATTTAGTTAAAGAAACATTTTCTGAATTGAAAATTGGTGTGAATATTTTCTTTCAAGAAGTTCTTCTTCTACCATATTTCCCAACATTTTTTTCTTTCATTATTGTGTTAATAAGTCCCCAGAAAATTCCATTAAATGATTAACAGTTAGATATTCACAATTTTTTGAGGTGCTAAGGCTAATACTCTGGGAATTATGTATAATAGGTAAATGCTTTACCACTGAACTTCATCCTGAGGTGCACATTTTTAAAGATGCTACCAAACTTCAAGGATTAAAGAAAGGTTTCTAAGGAGAGGAGTACATAAACAAAAACAAAAGTAGTTCAGTTTAAAAGTTAAATTTTTCTCATAGTAGTGTCCAACACTAGAAGAAATGGAAATGGAATTATATATACTTACATATATGTGTATGTGTGTGTGTGTGTGTGTGTGTGTGTATGATATATAAAATTGTCTTAAATGATAAACCACACAGCTGATACATTGGTTTTCTTTGAATAATGTACTAGAATTTGAAGTATAATCAAATTTTCTATAGATTTTTAGTTTTTGAAGTAGAACATGAAAATAATATTAACAATAACCACAACAACAATGATGATTAAATGATCTCTACAAAGTTTAACAGGGCAAGACAGTGTTAAAAACTACAACCAGGTTGTTGTTCAAGTGTAAAGGACTAGATAATATTTTCAAATACACAAAGACCGAGCCACATCTTAAAGTAATTTTGATAAACAATGGATAACTGGAGAAGCCATGATTAAAAACAACTGGCAGTAAGCAACCAATATATTATAAAGTTGTTACACAACTGTGAAAATTATTATGGAACATAATTACATGTTTTAAACTTTGAAAAGATAGTGAGGAGAAGCCAATTTCTTTTCAATGAATTTAAACTGAAGGAGTAAGATGTTGGGTGAGTTCTTATTTATGTACCATTGAGCAATGTGCACAATGTCTGGGAATTAAAATTATGCAAAAAAAGAAACACAAGTCTGATTGCTTTCTCAGATTAGGATCTTCCAGAAGATTGCAGAATTGTACAAAAAACCAAAGGCCGCATGTTTTCTCTAATATGTGGAAGCTAATTCACAATAAGGGGTAGGCGGACAGGTAAGAATAGTTACATTATATTAGGTAGAGGGGAGTGAAGGGAGGGAAAGGAGTATCGGGGAAGGAATGACAGTAGAGTGAAACAGACATTATTACCTCAGGTACATGTATGACTGCATGACCAATGTGATCCTACAATATATATAATCAGAAAAATGAGAGATTACATTTTTGTATGATCTATCAAAATGTATAAATGCATTCTACTGTCATGTACAACTAATTAGAATAGAATAAAAAAATTTTTTAAATAAAAAAAGAATTGTACCACACTGAATAGACCACAGAATAAAAGCCATTATAGGTTATGAATGGTTTGCAGATTATATTATAGTTAAGAAGTATTCAACCAGGTGCCCTGGTGTACACCTCTAATCTTAGGGGCTTGGGAGGCTGAGACAAGAAGATCTCAAGTTTGAGGCCAGCCTCAGCAACTTAGTGAGACCCTATCCAACTCAGCAAGACCGTGCCTCAAAATTAAAAATATAAATAAATAAAAAGGGCTGGGGATATGGCTCAGTGGTTAAACATCCCTGGATTAAATCCCTAGTTAAAAAAAAAAAGGATTCATTCTTCCCCATTTTTATATATTACCTCAGTTTGTTGATGCAGAATCTAACCATGGAAGTTTCTTTGCTCAGTGGAACATTAGGAGACTTAACATAATCAGGGGTTTCTAGTGTGAGTACAAGTTTTGGGTGTATCTCTTGGCTATGCCATTACTATTGGAAGAATAATAGGTAGCTGATCATTTCTCAACTTTAAACCTAATAGTAAAAATAAGTATTAAGAGACTGAAAGACAACCCACAGACTGAAAGAAAATATTAGTAAACCACATATCTGAAAAAGACTTTGTAGTCAAACTATACAAATAACCCTTAAACTTAGTAAGAAACTAATTAACCCAACTTGAAAATGAGCAAAAGAATTGGACACCTCAACAAAGAGGATATAGAGATGACATGTATATACACAAAAACATACTCAATATCTTTTGTCATTAGGAACTGGGAATTAAAACAATCATGAGATCATGAGATTTCTCTACAAACCTAAGAATATAGGTAATTTTTTGTAAATCTATAGCTTTATTAAGACAAAAACTAACTGTGTATGAAGTTTACGTTTATACAAAAATTTCACAGAAACCTAACACATGCCTAAAAAGTACTTTACACTGCAGCTCTAGATGCAGGTCTAGATGATATCAAGAACTTTTGGATTTCATGATTCAAGACAGTATTTTGGTTATCAATTAATTTGGAGGATTTTTTCTTCAAAACAATTGTGTGTGTGTGTTTAAAGTGAACCACTACCCCTATGTGAAAGCTAATCTGAGACAAGGGCTTTTGAAACCACTCAACCCTTGAATTGACTTAATGAAACTTGTGTTGTCAGTGACTGAACCCTGTCACTAATGGTTTCAGAGTTCAAAGTTAAGGAAGCAGAGGTTCCAACAGTTTCCATCCATCTCCTGTAGTCCCTTTGATCCCTCCCCTAGTACTTCAGCCAGTGACTTAGATGGACAACATGATTTTATTTATAAATTCATAACTGGAAAAAAGGGTCTTTGTCTAATTTCACGATAGACAAAAGATAGAATGATTTGCCTATGTATACTCACCAATACAAGATGTTCCTCAGTCTGTTTTTATCTCTAAAATGGCAGCTTTAGTAACTTCAGAACTGGCTTAGTTCTTTTTAAGATACAACATTAATTCAGGCACAGAACACCTTGACTTTTCGGTTTCAGACATTCACGGCTTTTAAACAGTCTCTCACAGTCTTCGTTTATGGTGCCAATGGCATTTTTTTGAAAAGGTAAAATATTCTGGATATAGAATAATTAAAAAACATTAGTTACTTGTTATTTCTATTGCTTCACCATTTTCCCAGTCGGGCCCTAAATTTTAAAGAAAATGATCCTACTCATCTCCCTTCTTCCCCTCCCTGTCCCTCCCACTTTCAAATAATACACCAGTAATAGCCAAAAATGACACACATGCTACACTGTAAAAATGCAGAATTAACACTGTGGGTTAGAAGGCTGTGGGTTAGAAGGCTGTGGGTTGTGGAGGTGCTCTGGAAAGATCAACTGTATCTTTCTGCCTTCCCACACACCCAATTCTGAAAATTTTGTCCTTCATAGGAGGCCCTTTGCTTGTCTCAGTAAGGTGCAGAATGGGTCACCTTGAAACACTTACCCTTGCCCCTCCAGTGGGATGGGTGTGCAAACTAGACAGCTTGGAATGACTTAAAAGCACCTAGACTGCTGCAGGGCACCGAAACTGGACTGGCTCTTCAAAGGACATCTTCTCAACATCCTTTATGGTGTCAAGACAAGTAGAACTCTTTCCCTCCCCACTTAAACCCACAGTCAGAGGTGACAGGGGCTGGCACACAGGAGAGTTAATTCTTTTCATCATCCTCTGAGGGATAGGAATGCCACATCAGCCTTTCCTCATAGAAGGATATGACAACCTGTGGGCACTTGAAATTGACTTCCTTGGCAGGGACCAGGTCAGCCTCATCAGAGCTTCTCCATTTCATTAGGAACATGAGCTCTCCCCTGGAGGCTATGGCTCCAATAATCCGCTTCGGCTCCAAACCCCTGGCAAAGCCCCGTGGCTTTTTTGACTCTTCTTTTTTCATCTTTGGTGTGCTCTCTTTTCCCTTATCTTCAGAATCAGAGTCAGCTTTACATTGCCTCTTTCTGATTTATCTGTCTCATGGGTTGTTTTCAGTGAGAGTATTAGCTCAGCAGTGAGGTGGGGGCAGTCCAGATTCTGTTCTGGCTCCCATGTGTTGCTCTCATCTGAAGAACCTTCCTCTTTAGGAGGTACCTTTAGGAGGTATTCCACTTCACCCTTTACAATTCCGTGACTGAGAACTTCTCCATCACATATTTCTCTTCCTCTTCTTCAACACCTCCTCTACTTTCTTCTTGTGTTGTTTTTTTCCCTATAGTCCCCACCAGCTTGGGTGACGCTGCTAATACTTGGTTCAAAAAGCAATCCACTACTGAGCAGCTCTCTAGTTCATATCTTCCACATTTTTGGATTTTAAAAGGTTCCTGGCCAGGCACAGTGGCACATGCCTGTAATCCCAGAGGCTCAAGAAGCTGAGATGGGAGGATCGATTACAAGTTCAAAGTCAGCCTCAGCAAAAGAGAGGCACTAAGCAACTCAGTGAGACCCTGTCTCTAAATAAAATACAAAATAAGGCTGAGACTGGGGCTCGGTGGTCAAGTGCCCCTGCGTTCAATCCCTAGTAAACTCCCCAAAATAAAAGTTCCTCACCAAAGTTTTTGTCAACTCTCTGCCTCCCCAAATCTCCAAGCTCATAATAGGTAATTTTTGTAAAATAATAATAATAATAATAACAATAATAATAATAGTAATAACAAATATTTACAAAGATGCAAAGCAGTGGAAACGCTCTCCCTAGCTAATGGGATTGTATAGTGCCACAGACACCTTGGAAGACAGTCTGGCAGTTTTTTACAAGGACAGAAGAGACCTGCCATGCAACCCAACAGTGTGTTCCTAGTTGCTTACTTAAATGAGGTGAAAATTTTTGTCTACAGAGAAATATCCACACAAAGGTTTATAGCAATTTTATTCTCATCCCAAACTAGAAACAGCAAATATGTCCTTCAATAGGTGAATGAATAGACTATGGTACATCATACAAAGAATTATTATTTATTGATAAAAAGAAACAAATCATCAAAGTGTAAAAAACATGGGGGAAACAAAATAATACTGCTAAGTGAAAGAATTTCTGCAATCTGAAAATGCTGCATTCTGTAAGATTCCAAATACATGATATTCTGGAAAGGGTGACACTATAGAGACAGTATAAATTCAGTGGATACAAGGGATCTAGAGAAAGGGAAGGAAATAAGCACAGGGAATTTTTAACCTAGTGAAACTATTTTGTATAAAACTGTAGTGGAGGTGAATTATACATTTATCAGAACACACAGAACTTTATAACACAAAGAATGAATCTTAATACATGTAGATTTTGAAATATCATTTAGGATATTAAGGAAGCTTAAGAAGAATGCAGAGTGTGACAAGAGAATCTAACTGTATTGTGGATTCGTGAAACAACCTCACTGAAGCAGGTCAGAGGGACTGCAGGATTGAAAATGAGTGGAATCTACATACAGAAACAACAGCAGGAGAAGAACATAAATTCTGCATTGTGGTTGATAAAAGTGTTTCCTATGAGGTATGGGATAATAATTTCAATACTGCTATACATGTATACTGAAAATGAACATTTATTTAATGGAAGTAGCTAGTGGGTGTCACTTTGAAGTAAGAGGTTATAGGCACTCAAGGGGAATTAACTTACTTGATCCATATGGTAATGCTGTGGTGTTGGAGACATTAGTATGATCTCATGTATAACTTAATATACATGCAGTTTATTATTTGTAGAAATATTTTTAAATATATATATATATATTACTACAAATTAGTACACTGCTACTACTTTCCTATCAACTTGACAGAGCCTACAAGGAATTGCATCACAGTAGCAATGAGCACACTTAGCACCCAGATCTTGATTTCTAATACTATTTTCCATATGTAAATAGATGGTGAAATGATTGATTTTAGTACTAGGTCAGGAAAAAAATACAAGATGAGCCTGTAACATTTCGCAGTCTGGGAAGCAAGGAGATACTTAAACAAAGCACAAACATTCACTAATGAATGTCACGGGGATAGGAGGCAAATGAAAGAAGTTCCAATAGACAAAATTGGAGCAATCTAAACAATGAAATAGAGTACTTCTGAATGATATGTGAATTAAATCCATGAGTCTATATTAATATAAATGAATGATTGAATAGATTAAATAATGAGAGAAAAGAGACTAATGTCCCATGCAGAAGAATCTCAAATTATGTAGGTGCTCTATCCTAAAGGAGGATAAGTCCATACCCAGCTAGGTGCTGCATCGTGTACCCCATGGAATGTGAGAAACAGCTAGAGTATGAAAAGTAGGGAGAAAGAGTTAGTTTACAATGAAGAAACCTGACAAACACTTCAACAGGGTAAACAAGCATAAAATCCACAATCATAAATCACATTGATGGTAGTATGTACTCTTTATATCATTTGATGAAAAGCACACTTATTTCTGTGATCTTCTGTGCCCAAATACATATAAATCTAATCATGGTTAAAACATCAGAAAATTTTCAGTACAAGAGTTTCCTCCAAAATACTTAACCAATACTCCTCAAAACTGTCAAGGTCCTTGAAAACAAGGAAAGTCTAAGAAACTGTCACCACCAAAAGGAGCCTAATGAGACACAACAACCAGATGTAACATGGTATCTCAGATGGGATCTTGGAACAGCAAATAAACAAGAGTTAAAACCTAAGGAAGTCTGGATAAACTGTGCCCATCAATTAATAGCAATGTATTGACACTGGTTCATTATTTGTACTAAATGTATGCTGATATAAGATAGTTAGTGGGGGTATGGCACGTGGGAATTCCTGGTACTGCTCCTGTAAATCTTAAACTACTCTAAAACATAAAGTTTATTGAAAAAAAAAATCTAAAGAGAGAATACCTGTTTCTAAATGAGAAACCAAATACAGCCAGGCCCACAGTAGAAGGCAGAGTTGTCTATCCAATCTGAATCAGCTCTCACAGAATCAGAAAGAGAATAAAATTCCTGAGATAGAAAAGACACAACCTAGATTCTGCTAAATAATGCTAAATTGCTCTCGCAAATGGTTTTACTATTTAAAGAACCACTAAATTGCATGAGTTTTTATGTATTCTCATTTTTCCATTAATTTCCAAACATTGTAACTTTTTTTTAAAGATGAAGTATTTTACTTCTTTGAATTTGCATGTTTCTGATTCCCAGTACAGGTAGACTCCTTTCAACAATAAATATGTCAAATCTCAACACATAAGGACTTTAAAAAAATATTATTCCAACTGGTTTATCATGAAATTAACAATAGTTCTATTATAGCATCTTAATAACCAGTCCAAATTAAATGTTCCCTTGCAATTAAAAATATTTTTAAAGTTAATTTGTTTCAATTTGAATCCAATCAGTCCACAGAATGCATCTGGATTATGTGTATAATAAGTCTCTATTTTTTGTGCTATTTATATAGTTTTCTTAGAAATTATGCCACTGTCACTTGTCTTGTGGAACATCTGGATTTGCCTCAATAAAGCATTGTGATGTCATTTAACATGACCATCCCTCTATTCCTGTAAACTGGGAGTGAGATTAGAAGCCTTATTAGATACCAGATACTTCTTTTTTAACACTTAGAGTTTCTGTATGTCTCTATTGCCTTATATCAAAAGAAAACTCAAATCTTGTTTGTCCCTCTTTTAGAGATAAAAAGATTAATTGATTAAGTTCAAGTCATTTCAGCCTAACCCATCTATTTAAATTTTCACATCTAATATTACTTATCTAATAGTTTTAGCAGACATTGATGACCATCATCTAGACCCATTAAGGTCTACAAATGTGGCTTTCTGTTTCTATCATTTTTTTCTCATTTATTAGCAGCGCTTCTTTTAAAAAGATAATAACTTTCCCTCACCAATTGTTTTGCTGCTCTGAAATGTAATCTATACAGGAAAAATGATTAATCTCTCCCATTTGAAATACAAACCGCCTAACCGTGGGAGATGCTGCAATCCCTTTGCTGTCCATAGACAAGGGGAACTGATTGAGGAAGAACAGGAGACTTTCCTCAACATACAGCACCGTTTCCACTGCAATTTACATGAGAACTGAATGCTTCATAGCATTCACTGTGCTCACCTTCTGCGTCATCTTATTGAAGGCCTTTGCCAGAGCTTTATCTGGAGAATACCTAGACATTATCGGGGCCAAACCAGCAGGGTAGGAACCACCGTGATAGAAAGAGTGACATTGCTCTCTCCTTTGATATTATTGACCAGCTTCAATTGCCTTCCAAGCAGCTTTATATTGTCAGAAACTAGAAGCAACATGTTGCTACACTTGGCACACTTTATGCAGTATGACTTTTTCTATCTCTATCTTGGTGTATATGTTAGACTTGATTAAATAGACATGCAATAATCTTTAAAAATCAAGTCAAAGCTTCTGTTAGTATCTTCTTTCCCATTAAGATGTTTACCGCACATTGTCAAGACCAGATCCACTGAATAATCATTTCGAGGCTGGAAAAGTATAGATTTCCTCCAATGCCGTAAACAAGAAATATCTTTCATTTTTCAGTTGCTTGCTATGTATGACCACTATGCCAAGTGCTCTAAACTGCATAATTTAATTTTGACTTTAAAAAAAAAAAAAAAAAAAAACCTGCAAGGTTGTTTTTTAGATGGATAAAATGCTATAATCATTCAGATCATGTAGTGGTGAATCTGATATTGTAACCTAGGGCAGCATCATTCTAAGATCTGCACTCTTTCCCTTGCACATACTAACAGGAACATTTATAGAAAAATGTCCATGTTCAAGGCATTGCCCAATATACTGAAGAAAAAGTTGTATGATGGCCCCTGCCTCTAAAACCTTGCTATTTGCTATTCAAAGACTAGTCTGGAATCCAAAAGCAGTGACATCACCTGGAAGATTGTTACCTGAAAAATCTGTTTTCTATCCCCAAACATACTGAATCAGAATCTGCATTTTAACACAATTCTAAGGTATTCTATATGTGTATAAAAAACATGTTTGTTATGCACTGATGAGAAATGTTTAATCTAGTTGTGGAAATAGTAAACAAATATTTAAAAGGAAAACTAGCCCACAGAGCAGTCACAGATGAGAAGACGGTTAGTGCTACAAGAAGTCAACACTATGGAATACCTAAGAACAAAAAATAGGTAGCACAGATCCAAGGAAGACTTCTTGCAGGAGATGGTGCACAAGCTGAGTCATGCAAAATGCTTCGACTGGGAAAATGGAGGTATCATAAGAGAGACTAACAAGAAAGTCATCATGGGGAAGACATCTACATATATGATGTAGGATTAACTCTGCCCAGAGCAGTCACTTTTTAGACACTCTAGAAAAGCACTGAGGCTTTGGTGCCATCTCTGTTCTCCCAGATCTTACCCAGAGTTAGTATTTTGTTGTTACTCAATAAATATTTGATAGACAAGACACTTCTCAAAAGTTATGCTTCCTCCTCAAATTCTTTAGTATGTATATGACCTTCCCAATTAGGTTTGATGTTTTCTAATTATGTTGGGTTTGCATTGAAGAGGTAGGTTCATACATGGCCACCCAAAACCTTAACTTGTGTGTCTACAAGACATAATGATGCACTTTGAAATATCTTCCACACACAGATAAGCATATTGTTGCATGGATAGATCTTTTAAAGCCAGTATTCAGGAATGTTTTTAAAAATTGCATTATAAAATGGAATTACTTGATGAAAGACATATAAACATTTTAAAGTTTTGAAATACCCTGATAAATTGGTATTCAAAAAGGGTATTCCCTTCAGTAATACCCTGGTCTCGAAAACCCGCATAGGAAGAAGGAAGGCAGACATGGGTTAACTGATGAATAGAAATTAATTGCTTCTAGATTGAGTTATTTTATTTCAGAAAATGTGATAATCACACTACACATTTTGTTTCTAACCCTTACCATAGTCTTTAAGAGATATATCATTACTTCCATATTACACATGAGGAAACTCTTCTGTAAGGCTAAGAAGGACACTGTAGCAGTCCCCACAGTCGCCAGGGTCATATGGCTATTAAATGTTGGAGTCAGAATTTGAAACGTGGACTCTTATGTCTCCAAGTTCTGTACTCTTTCTTTATATAAAAATTCTCATTTTGCTATACATTGCTACATAAAAAAAAAATTACCCCCAAATTACCTTAAAACAGCCACTACTTTATTATATCTTACAAATCTGTGGGTTAGGAATTTGGGCAGGCTTGATCTTCTTCTCCACATGGCATTAACTAAGCAAGTTCATGTGCAGCTAGATTATCCACATCTAAGGCAGCTCACTCCCATGGCTGCAACTGAAAAACGTTGTTGGCGATGTTTATATGAGCCTTTCCACTGGGATAACTGGGTTTTTCTCAAAGTGTGGCAAATGGTCTCCACCAGTAAATATTACAAGGAACAGGAAGTAGAAACTCATAGTCTCTCAAAGCTTGAACCCTACAATTGGCACAGAATCTCCTCTGCCATCTTCAGAACAGCCACAGAACCCACTCAGACTTGAGGAGATATACATAGAGACCTTACCCACACACACAGGCGTCAACTAGCAACCATCTTTAATTTGTCAGATTTCCCAAAATACAGCATTGAAAATACATAAATCCAATTTATATGATTATTTATATTTCCAGGTTCTGGTACCTCAAAGAAGAATGCTGCCTTCCACTGTAAGACCTTCCATACTTTTCTGTTTCCCATAACTATGTGCATAAATTATTGAGAAAAAATAAAATTAAAAAATTTTATTCATATTTTATTCTAAAGATTATGTTTATTTCAGAAACTTTAGAAATCAAATAAAATGTGCTAGATAATGGAAAGGATGCTAAGTGTATGTGGTTTTTTTCTCTTTTGCTACGTGACCTGGCATACTGCAATTTGAGAACTGGCTACACTCTGGATTGAAAATTTGGTTTCCAGGATGTCAGCAGCTACATAAATACTGCCTCCTCTTCTCTAGTAAAGCACTACAAAACAATGTGATCAGTAGGTGACTGCAAAAGAGAGTCCCAGTTTTACTGATTACAGGATAAAACTGGCCTGGCTTCATCAGTGTCTTTAATCTAGTTAGAATTCAAATGAAGTTTCTATTTTGTAAATCCATGAAGACTTCATTCCCAGACAGCACAGGTGTATCTGGCTCATTGGCAACTATAAGCATGGCTGAAGCATTTCCACTTCATTAAAAATTTCCCCTCCTCTCACATCTGTGCTGAGACCCTTACACTCATGGTTGGCTGAGCACACTGACTTCAGGAGTTAACCAATGCACCACATAATCTATTTTCCCAGTTTAAGCAAAAATAGAATGACAGCATCATTCTCATATGTCCACCTATTTTAATACCTACTGTCTTGACATCCCTTATCTAACTAGGGATTGGCTTATGCAAGCATCTCACTTGGAGACTCTCCAGAGAAATTGAGGTTCTTCCTACTGTTCACTGCATAAATAAGCCTCAGGATCCTGAGAGTACAGCCAACTAATAAGAACAGCCAATGAATGGAGAAGAATATATAAAATGAGCCTTCATTAACAGTTCAACAGCAAACTCCTTTAGGAATCATTTCCATATGGATGGCAAACACACAAAATGAGTGTATGCAAGCATGTGCCTGACCCAGCAAGTCACACTGTAGATTCTTGTCCATGACCAAGGGCTATCTCTGGTTCTCAACATTATCCCCAGAAAATGAAACATTCTGAATGGCACACACCCACTTGAAAATATATTCATAAGGGGACTCCCGGACCCTGTTATCCCACTTAAAAGATGTGGTGGAGTGAGTTACGTGGTCACTGTTGCCAGAAGGTCAACAGTACCTACAAATGTAGGTTTGAATTAGGATCCCTGGCAATCATATTCAGCATCAGGATGAGTTGACAAGGTAGAGATCAGACTCAGTTTCCTAAGTTTTGAGAGTTCCTGTTTATTCCATATTCTAACCACTTCTCACCTTGCCTACACCTTCTGTATCCTGAAACACTACGTAAGATGAAAAACCTTCTTTAATTTCTTCTATCCTCTGCCCAGTGTGTTAAAATTAGAATGAAGAGCTAATTGAGTTATCTCCCCATCATGAAGTTATGAATGTTTATGCTCTATAACATTTTTTGACAATAACAAAAATGTAACATAGGATGTCCTATTGATGCTTTTTTGAGTGACTTCATATTTTCTGAGAGATGGATTCTATGGAGAGCAGTAACTGGTTTATAGTATAATTGAGAGAAGAATAAAGAACCAATTCAGGATTTGTTTTATTTAGCTACAAAATTAAAGCCCTGGAACTCATTACTTAACAGGTTTCATGAAACATACACTGAGCAGTTATTCATGGTCTCTGAATGCTCATAATGTAACATAATAGGTTGAATGTCTCTAATCCCAAATGCTTGGAACCAAAAGTGTTTCAGGTTTCAGTTTTCAGATTTTGAAATATTTGTATATACATAATGAAATATCTTAGGGATGAGATGCAAATCTAAACATCAGATTTACATGTTTTATACATACCTTATATATAACAGCAGAAGATTATTTCATACAATATGTTTTTAATAATTTTGTGCTGAAACTAAGTTTCATAGTGTTTTAATCGGTTTTTTTGCTGCTGCTATCAAAAGACCTGACAAGAACAATATGAAGGGGAAAACAGTTTATTTGGGTGCCCACAGTTTCAGAAACTCAGTCCATAGATGGCCTACTTCATTCTTTCGGGCCCAAGATAAGGCCGAACACCATGGTAGAAGAATGTGGCTAAAGAAAACAACTGGGAACATCATACCAGGAAGAAAAGAAAGAGAGACTCCCCTCACCATGGACAAAATATATATCCCAAAGGCACACCCCAAATGACCCACTTCCTCCAACCACACCCTACCTGCCTACAGTTACCACCACATTTATCCCTATTAGGGCATTAATGGGATGATTAACTTAGACATCTTATAACCCAATCATTTTATCTCTAAAGTTTTTTGCATTGTCTCACACATGAACTTCTGGGAGATACCTAATACCTAAACCATAACACATAGTGTGGAGTTTTCCATAGTGTAGTCATGTTAGAATTCAAAAAGTTTCAGATTTGGGGGCATTTTGAATTTTGGATTTTCAGAGGAGGGATATTCAACCTGTATTTTTGCAATATATGATAAATATAATAACATAGTCTTCTTACATGAAAATGGTAACAATTATTAAAATGAAAACAAAAATACCCATATATTTGGAACTGGATATAACTGACTAAGAGCACAAGCTCTTATACCCTATGAACTAATAATTCTCTTTTTAAAAATAAACCTTCTTCTAAGCCCAAGTAAAACCTGAAACAAAATTTTTACATAAGGTTGTTGGGTGGTGGGGCTACAATCCCAAAGATGTCAAATTACAGAAAAAAAGAAAACAGAGATGGAGGAAAAGCAAAGACAAAGTAGTGTGTTATAAATTTGATGCAGCCTTACCAGAAAATATACCTGGTTGCTCAATCATGCAGACCATCTCCTGCGAGGGCATATGGAAGCACTACATCTGGCAGTAGTCTGTCAGGGGGAGGGAGAATAATAAGTTCCCTTATGTCTGCTGTTTGGCATTGATCAAGGCTCCCCTCTGGGACCTATAAGAACATAGCCAGCAACAGGTTATCATCTTGGAAGGTCACCCATTTGTACCCAGCAGAAGACAAAAACCAAACAAGTTTGACAGAATACATAAACTAAATTCAGCATGAATGCAAAAAAAAAAAAAAAAAACTTTCACATGTGTGTAAAGGACATTTGTTATAGTATTGGTTTTACTTTTAAATTTAAAACACAACTGGAAAGGGGCAAAGTTATTAATAGCAAAGTAATTGAAGATAATCTCCTGGTTACATTGAAAAATATATCTACTTATCAAAAAACTCAAGGATTATTACATTTTTCAAAAGTTGCAGAATTTACATATATATTACATATATATTTATATATTTATATATTTGCAATATGCAATCCACTTTAATGCAAAAAAGAAAAATTCTATATGACTTTAGATGTATTTATCATATATAGAGTAAAATGGTCAGTAAACATACCAAAATGTTAGCTGTTACAACTAATGATGGAGGATCCTCTGAAGAGTACTTCACATTTTGTTCTGATCATTCTGAAATTATTTAATGTATTTAAGTTGATAAGTAGCTTACAAGAAGAAGGTGCTGGTGATATAGCCCATCACGTAGAGTGCCTGCCTCTCGAGCTGGAGACCTGGGTTCGAGTCCCCAGCACTGGTAGATTGCGGAAATTCCAAACAAACAAAAGAAACCAAGAAGAAAGAAAGAGGGGAAGGAGGAGAGAACACAGGATGGTGCCTAAATCTATTCATCATGTAGTCTGATCAGGCATCTCCAACAACGCAATCACCTGCGTGGTTTATAAACCACAGAATTTTCTTTCTCAAAGTGCTGGAGACTGAGAAGTTCAAGATTGAGGCATCATCAGGTTTGATATCTAGTGAAGGCCTACTTCCTGGTTCAGAGGTAACTGTCTTTGCTGTGTCCTCATATAGCAGAGGAACAAGAGATTTCTCTGAGGTCTCTTTTACAAGGGAAGTAATCCCATTCATGGGGACTTCACCCTCAAGACCTCAATATCTCCGAAAAGACCTCCCTCTTAATAACATCACCTTGGGGGTTGGGATTTCAAAATATGAGAATGGAGAAGAGGAGGACACAAACATTATATCACAGCAACTGCCTCTGAATTAGAGTGGGATAACTAACTGTCAAGCAATATTCCTGCTTTCTCTTGAGCCTGACTTCTGAGTTCCAATCCTAACACTCCTGTGGAGATTTCTCAGAGCTCTTGCTTTGGAAGAGTTCAAATGACATGCTTTAACATATAACGATAAGTATGTTAGAGGGAAATCCATTATTAATACAGGACAGGGTTTGAACATCTTTGTTGAAAAGTATAGAATCAAGGAATTCCCTGTTTTAGTCAACTTTTTCTCTGCTATGATTAAAGGACCCAAAAAGCAGGATTGTAGAGGAGAAAAAGTTTATTTGAGGGCTCACAGTTTCAGAGGTCTCAGTCCATAGACAGCACACTGCCTTACTTGGGGCTTGAGGTGAGGCAGAACATCATGGCAGAAGAGTTCCATGGAAGGAAGCAGATCACATGATGTTTAGAAAGCAGAAAGAGAGGTCTCCACTTGCCAAACACAATTAATTACCCCAAAATCATGCCCCCAATGCCCCACCTCCTCCAGCCACACCCCACCTGCTTTCAGTTACTGCTCAATACCATCAGCTGATTAATTCACTGATTGGGTCAAGGTTTTCATGACCCATTCATTTCTCCTCTAAATCTTCTTGCATTGTCTCACACATGAGCTTTTGGGGGATACCTCATAATCATCCCCCCAATAAACAATCATGGAAAGAAAGTACAGGAAGGGAAGATGAGCAAAACAGAGAGAGGGGATGCTGGACAAAGCAAACCATCTCAGTCAAATGTGGTCTCAGGTCATAACGGCACAAAGAATGAGGTAAGCAGAGACCGAGCTAATGATTACTGAGAGAGTCACAGAATGTCGTTGAAGCAACTTTGGTAAAATATGCTTTACAAATGCATTCTAAGACAGCAATAAAATCAGCTATACCTAATAGGTATAGAGGAAAATAAGAGCTGTCTTGTGAGGAACTGACCTCATTTTTCTCAATGCCTTTGAGCTGGACAATTAAAGAAAATAAATCTCTTCAATTGGTAAATAAGAGATCTTATTCTGAAGTAGCTCTGACTGAACATGACCATTTAAGTCAATAGAGTTATCAACTTATTCCAAGTGGTTGTCTTATGTGCCTTCCAATTCAATTTTTTCAACTGTCATTAGTTTTAAAGCAGAGATAGACCTTAGAGACAGTCTTAAAAACTTCTCATTTTTGAGGCTCCAGAAGGTTCTTGCATGATTGACGCAATGCGAGAGGAGTTTTCTGTCAATAGAAACTCTCTCTGTTTCTCCTTTGTCCTTTCACTGCCTGTGTTTGTTTTGGGTTCCAGTAAAGATCAAGTGACTGATTGTACAATGACCAGCATGAAACCTGGTGGGAGGAGAAAAGGGGAATCTGGCTTTTCTTCACAGCTTCTGATGCCTAATGTCCTTGTAATAAAAGCAGTTTCTGTTGTAAAAAAAAAAAAAAAAAAAAAAAAACTTCTCATTTTTAATGTAGAAAAAAAAAAAAAAGTAAAATCACAGGCACAGAAAATGGTGGAATACCATGTCATTCAATGGAGAGCAGGGATCAGTGCACTAGGTATGGTCTTAACTGTTCCCTACAAGCCTGTGTAAACTTTAGGAAGTTATACTTTCTCCAGACCTCTGCTACCTCCTCCACAAAACAAAATCAACCTCTGAATTCCCTGCTCTATTTATACCATTGTGAATTATTTCTCTTAGAAAAACAAGAGAACATTTTTTCAGCTAAAAATAAGTAATCATACCCTTCCCTTTTACATGTGGGTTAACTAGGGCCTTAAAACATTGAATTGCAGCTATTGTAGCAAGAATTTGCATGAAGAGATTTGAGAAACTCATTCTTCACCAAAATAAATATTTTTTATTTCCTGCTTTAAAAATATTCCATCCTTACTTTTTAAACTAAAATGTAGAAAAATCTATAAACAAATCACCTGAAACCTTATCACCTAGAATTAAACAATTGAAATTTTGGTGAAAACATAACCCCAAATAACTCCCATTCTCTACGTCCTCAACACTTCTTCTCCCCAAGTGGAGGTGGTAGGAGCTAAGAAAAGCATTAGTTTTAATTTATTCTTTTTTAAACAAACTACTGGTACTCTAAGTTTGAGTATGGCTATGTGAAGAAAAATGCTACAAATGGAGTATTAGAAACTTTCTTAAGGAGAGCTTTCACAGTTCGACCCTTTTCATTAATATTAGAAGATACAGAAACTTGTTGAGTAGATCTAGTTTGATCCTAAAGACCACTATAAAAAATAATCTCCATAGGGATACAGAAAGGCAAGGCCAGTGGGCATTTCCAAGCACTAAGGTCTATGATTGGTAGACATTGGAATCCTCTGCTCCCTAGACTACTACCTGGGAAAGCAGCTGGGGCTGGGCCAGGGACATGGGAGCAGCACAACCCGCCAAGCGGAAGCATCAAGACTGCACATCCATCATGAGAGATGTGCAAAACTACATTAGCAGGAATATTCCTCCCTTGTTCATTGGATGATCTTTGGTGCTTTCTTTAGGGAATATGTTCTTAGATCAGGATAAGTGTCCAGAACAAAAAGTTCATACCAGGTCATGCCACTCAGACTTTATGATGTGCTTCAGCTGTACATCTGGCAACGTCAACATACCTAGTGAAGTTGCAATTCCCAAGATTTTGGCTGGGTGACTGATGGCCCTCTTCAAATGAAACAGCTTTAATTAGTATTTGTAGCAGTCTCCAGCATCAAGGGAACACACCTGAGACTTGGCTCCATCTGTGAGCCTAAAATAGCCTAAATGAATCCCAGAAGGATAAACAGCAGCTTGGTAACATTCTGAGACCATTATGGACCTCATGGGAGAGGGGGCCTTAGGAAGAAGAGTGTTACAGTGTACTAACATTACCTGATACACCGGTTGTTCCTGTTTTTATTTAAGTATTGCTAAAAATTATTGAACAAAACTGGACAAAGAGAGAGTTTGGGACACACATAACCAAAGAATTCCTTTTAAAATGACTTTAAAACCATAAATCAATATCTGTTAATCACATTGAATCAGTCATCACAATGCATGTCCTTGCAGTCATCCATTGTGCCCCATACTTTTCTTGAGGATATTAATAAAGATTGTGGCCATATTAAAAAAAAAATCTAGACTTGGACCTTGTAGTTTGAGAATCTAAAAGGAGATATGACATCTTATTTTGAACAACAAGAGCATATAATGGTTTATATTAACTACACAAATGTGCATATACATACTTTTAAATAATTAATATATTACACAGACCTTTGGGCAGATAATTTTTTCATTCAATAATATATTGTGGCTTTCCGTGTCAATGTAGATTGATATCCTTATTAATGGATGTGTACTATTCTCTAATAAATGAGTCATTTTTATTTAATTCTATCCCTATTAATGGACACTGAACTTTAATCCCCTTATTTTCTTTGCCAATATAAGAAGAAAAATGTAATTATCATTATTTAACATTTATTACAAACAATACTGTAATTATCATTATTTAGCATTTATCTTTTGACACATGGCTTGTTATTTCCTTTAGATAATTTCCTAGATGATGAATTGCTACAATAAAAAGGATACAAGTTTTCTTTTTGGTGCCTTCTACCAAATACCCCTTGAGAAATACTCAAAATAATCTGTACCCAAACATCAGGATATGAGAGTGTACATTTCTGTTTTATATAGATGACGTTGTATTGATAATTCTTTCATATGCAAATCTAACACATACGGAAAAACTGAGTCATTGTAAAATATCAAGAACGTTGAATATGTTTTCATGTTTATTGGCAATTTGTATTTATCCTAATTTGAATTACCTACTTATATTCTTGTCACATTTTCCTTTCGGGGATATTAGTCTTTTACTCAATGCTTAGTAAGAATTTTTAGAAAACATTTTAGAGAAATTAATTCTGAAAGCACATTTCCCCACTTTTTCATTCTTTAAGTTTTATTTCATGATATCTTTTCCTTATAAAAGTTTATCTTGTTAAGTAGTCAAATCTGTCAGTCTTTTGTGGCTTCTATCTGGGGTGTTACACTTTCAAAGGCCTTCTTCAATCCCCCAAATAACCACAAACCCATAGTTTCATGTAGTATTTACATAGTATGATTTTTACATTTAAGCATAATTTTAAGGCTTCTAATATTTTTCAGTGTCTAGTGCTTTCTCCAACCTTATTCAAGAATCCGTCTTTTCTCCACTGACTTAAAGTAGCAAATTCTCAAAATTCTTAGGTAGTTTTCTAGAATTTGTTTTATTTCATTTACCTGTCAGTTCTCTATTCTTCCAGTACCATGTGGTTTGATTACTAATAGTTTAATATGTTTTAATAGTAGAAAATCCTTTGAAAATAGTCCATAAAGTTTAACAAGTCCTATGGGTATTTCATACTCGGAGGTATGAGATGAACTCAGGAAAGGAGAAGAGAATTGACCTGCACTGAAACCACGGTCCCATCATGCTAATGAAGCCAGGCACAGAAAGAGAATTTCTAACACAGGGAATTTGGGCAGAAATGTGATTTATTTAATATATATTTCAAAGAATTTTTAATTGGCTCTTTTTAGTTATATAAGACAGTAGAATTCATTTTGATGTAATTATACAAGCATGGAATGTATCTTATTCTAATTTAGTACCCCATTCTTATGGATTTATACAATAGTGGGATTCACTGTGGCATATTCATATAAGAACATAGGAAAATTTTTACAGGTTCATTTCACTTTCTTACCTTTTCCTAACCCCCACTTCTCTTCATTACCCTTTGTCTAACTACTCTTCCCTTTTGTCTATCTATTCTTCCCTCCTTCCCCATTTCTCCCCTCTTCCCCTGCCCACTGTAGGTTACCTTCTACATATCAGCAAAAATATTCAATTTTTGGCATTGAGGGACTGACTTATTTCACTTATCATGATAGTTTCCAAATCCATTCATTTACTTGCAAATGTCATTATGCCATTCTTCTTTATGGCTGAGTAATACTCGATTGTGTATATATGCCACTTTTTCTTTATCCATTCATTTGTTGAACTACAACTAGCTTGTTCCATAGCTATTGTGAATTTAGCTGCTATAAACATTGATATGGCTGTGTCACTGTAGTATACTGATTTTAAATCTTTTGGGAAAAAATATTAAGGAGACATTTTGATGTCAATAATTGATGTTGATAAAAAGATCTGTTTCACCTATCATGCAATGAGACTCCTCTGGAAATTTTCAATAAAACTCTTCCACAATTTTAACACTGTCTTTAGACACAATACAATCTTATTTCAAGAGCATCATCTTTTTTCCCCTCAATGCTTCATTCAAATAGACCTTTCCTAAAACTTTTTATACCTCATAACTTTTTTCTTTCATTCTTCACAGAATCTGCTTCTGCCATAGTACAGATTTTCTGAATGTCTAAAGAGACAGACATTTAATTTTGAGGACTCTTCAGTCCATATGCTGTGTATTAAGTGAGAAGCATCAAGCATTAGAAAAGTGGCCTGCTGCCCCAAGCATGTAAACATATGTGAAAGATACTTCTGGAAACAAGCAAGGGTTTTGAAGCCTTGAGGAAAGAGTAGGTAGGAGGTCAGAGGAAGATTACCTTGAAATTGGGAAAAAAATGGACAGAAAACTCTGATCCTAATACTTAGTTTATAACTATGGAGAAGAGAAAAATAATAAACTAGGAAGGAATCCACACCTTAGATGGGTGTTGGCCTGAATCTTGACCACGTAGGAGCCTGTCAGTCAATTAATGAGGATAATAACCCATGACTCCCAAGAATGATCAGGAGGTCCGAAGTGAAGTACTGAAATGAAACAAATAAAAGGTACCCCATTCATAGGGTAATTCTCAAACAGAGCACCTTTAGAAGTCTTTTTTATCATGTCGCTAAAAATAAAAATGTTATTCATCCCAAATATCATAAGAAATTCTAATATCCTCATTTATTTTGTAATTAACCACTCTAAATTGGATAAAAACGTGTCACAGTTAAGCATTCAGAGCAACATGTTAAAGAAAAGAGTATATTCTAATTATGCATGTTAGGAATGGGTTATACAGTACTGGAGTAGCAGAGTATCCCCAAATTTCTAAAAGAACTTTCAGGCCATTCATTCATTCATTCATTCATTCATTCAATAAATACACATTGAGAACCAAAAGAGTGCCAGGCACTGTTCTAGGAACTGAACATACAATAGTGAATAAAACAAGGACGGTTCTCGCTTTTTGGCAGAGATCACATATAGTGGGGGGAAATGTGAGAATAAATAAATCAATGAATAAATTGTCAGACATTGAAAAAGATCTGGGAAGAAAAATGATAATTAATTTTGTGTCAGGAAGGGCTCTTAGAGGAGATGGCCTTGAATTGGAAGTGCAAATAAGTGAGTCTGACATTCCAAGGTCTAAAGGAGGAGTACTACAGGAAGAAGGAACAAGGTGGCCAGAGGGGCTTGAGGGATGAGGTGTCGAGGATGAGGGGGCCAGAATAGCTTGACAGAAAGAGGAGGGATGAGGTGGTTGGAAACAGCAGGAAAGGACTGGAAGAATGAAAGAGGTTTGACACAGCCAGCTTCTCCAGGTTCTCGGAACGGAACTGGCCCGCTAGTGAGAGCCTTTCTGACCAGAACAAGCTCCGAGTCCCGGAGCCGTTGCAGCGCAGTGTACTCCGGCAACGAACCAGCGGAGAGCCTCGATCTGCAGGCAGCCTCTGGGATTAGGGCAGGGCAGCCAGAGACCTCTTCAGGCAGCTCTGCCCACTCCGGCTGCGGACTCTCTTCACGGGGCGATCCAAGATGGCGGCCTAGAGGGAGACTGCACCCCCGGTCGCTCCAGAACCCAGGAGTTAAGAAGGGGAGGCATTAAGAGACTCGGACTGAAATAGAGCCACAGGTGAGTATGCCCACTGGGTAAAGCTCAGCCCGGGTGGCAGGCCCAGATAGAGGTGGCTTATCGGAGCCGGGCAGGGCAGCTAGAGTCATCCACAGGCAGCCCTGCGCACTCCGGCGGTGGGCCCCGGCCACACAGCCAGCTTCTCCAGGTTCTCGGAACAGAACTGGCCCGCTAGTGAGAGCCTTTCTGACCAGAGCAGGCTCCGAGTCCCGGAGCCGCTGCAGCGCAGTGTACTCCAGCAAAGAACCAGCGGAGAGCCTCAATCTGCAAGCAGCCTCAGGGATCAGGGCAGGGCAGCCGGAGACCTCTTCAGGCGGCTCTGCCCACTCCGGCTGCGGGCTCTCTTCACGGGGCGATCCAAGATGGCAGCCTAGAGGGAGACTGCACCCCCGGTCGCTCCAGAACCCAGGAGCTAAGAGGGGGAGGCATTGAGAGACTTGGACTGAAATAGAGCCACGGGTGAGTCTGCCCACTGGATAAAGCTCAGCCCGGGTGGCAGACCCAGATAGAGGTGGCTTATTGGAGCCGGGCAGGGCAGCTAGAGTCTTCCCAAGGTAGCCTTCCACACTCCGGCAGTGGGCTCCTCCCACACGGCCAGCTGCACGGCGCAGGCCCACAGTGAGAGCATTTCCGCACAGAGCCAGTTCCAAACCGTGGAACCAGTTGGGGGCTAGGGGCAGTTTTCTTCGGATGAGTTGCTTTATCAGATTCCTCCAAGACATCAGGCTACTGAAGGCTGGGAGGTGATACACTGGAAATCTACTGGGACACTATAAGCCAATAGTGGAAAACTGCAATATCTCAGGGTCCCACTGACAACTGACCAATATGAGAAAACAAGGGAAGAAAATGTCCCAAACAAACCTAGATACTACATCAATAAAACCCAATGACAGCACAGCAGAAGAAATGTCAGAAAGGGAATTCAGAATGTACGTAATTAAAACGATCAGGGAAGCTAATGAGGAGATGAAAGAGCAAATGCAGGCATTGAAGGAGGAGATGAAAGAGCAAATGCAGGCATTAAATGATCGCACCAATCAACAGTTAAAAGACCAAATACGGGAAGCAAGAGATCATTTCAATAAAGAGTTAGAGATACTGAAAAAAAAACAAACTGAAATCCTTCAAATGAAGGAAACAATAAACCAAGTTAAAAACTCCATAGAAAGCATAACCAATAGGATAGAACACCTGGAAGACTGAACCTCAGACATTGAAGACAAATTATTTAATCTTGAAAGAAAAGTTGGCCAAACAGAAAAGATGGTAAGAAATCATGAACAGAATCTACAAGAATTATGGGATATCATGAAAAGGCCAAATTTAAGAATTATTGGGATTGAGGAAGGCTTAGAGAAACAAACCAAAGGAATGAACAATCTATTCAATGAAATAATAACAGAAAATTTCCCAAATCTGAAGAATGAAATGGAAAACCAAGTACAAGAGGCTTATAGAACTCCAAACATACAAAATTACAACAGACCCACACCAAGGCACATTATTATGAAAATACCTAACATAAAAAATAAAGACAGAATTTTAAAGGCCGCGAGAGAAAAGAACCAAATTACATTCAGGGGAAAACCAATAAGAATATCAGCAGATTTTTCAATCCAGACCCTAAAAGCTAGAAGGGCCTGGAACAACATTTACCAAGCTCTGAAAGAAAATGGATGCCAACCAAGAATCTTATACCCAGCAAAACTTACCTTCAAATTTGACGATGAAATAAGATTCTTCCATGGTAAACAAATGCTAAAGGAATTTACAAAAAGAAAGCCAGCATTACAGAACATTCTCAGCAAAATATTCCATGAGGAAGAGATGAAAACAACGATGCAAATCAGCAACAGGAGGTGCTAGCCTAAAGGAATAGCCAAATAAAGGAGAAACCAAATCATGTCAAAAACAAATATGAGTCAATTGACTGGGAATACAAATCATATCACAATAATAACCCTGAATGTTAATGGCCTGAATTCATCAATCAAAAGACACAGACTGGCAGATTGGATTAAAAAGAAAAATCCAACAATATGCTGCCTGCAAGAGACTCATCTCATAGAAAGAGACACCCATAGACTAAAGGTGAAAGGATGGGGAAAAACATACCATGCACACGGACACAGCAAAAAAGCTGGAGTATCCATCCTCATCTCAGATAATGTGGACTTCAAACCAAAACTAGTCAGAAGGGATAAAGAAGGACATTACATGCTGCTTAAGGGAAGCATAAATCAGCAAGACATAACAATCATAAATATCTATGCCCCGAACATTGGCTCATCCACGTACGTCAAACAAATCCTTCTCAATTCCAGAAATCAAATAGACCACAACACAATCATACTAGTGCGATTTTAACACACCTCTCTCACCACTGGATAGATCGTCCAAACAAAAATTGAATAAAGAAACTATAGATCTCAACAACACAATCAGCAATTTAGACTTAACGGACATATATAGAATATACCATCCAACAAAGAACAAATACACTTTCTTCTCAGCAGCACATGGATCCTTCTCTAAAATAGACCATATTTTATGCCACAAAGCTACTGTTAGCAAATACAAGAAGATAGAGATACTACCTTGTACTCTATCAGATCATAATGGATTGAAATTAGAAATAAATGACAGAATAAAAAACAGAAACTTCTCCAATACCTGGAGACTAAATAATACACTATTATATGATGAATGGATAACAGAAGACATCAGGAGGGAAATAAAAAAATTCTTAGAAGTAAACGAGAACAAAGACACATCATATCAAAATCTCTGGGACACTATGAAAGCAGTACTTAGAGGAAGATTTATTTCATGGGGTGCATTCAAAAAAAGAAGTAGAAATCAACAAATAAACGACTTAACACTACAGCTCAAAGCACTAGAAAAAGAAGAGCAGAACAATACCAAAAGTAGTAGAAGACAGGAAATAGTTAAAATCAGAGCCGAAATCAATGAAATCGAAACAAAAGAAACAATTGGAAAAATTAACAAAATAAATAGTTGGTTCTTTGAAAAAATAAATAAAATTGATAAACCCTTAGCCACACTAACAAAGAGAAAGAGGGAGAAAACTCAAATTACTAAAATTCGGAATGAACAAGGAAACATCACAACAGACACGAGTGAAATACAAAACATAATTAGAAGCTATTTCGAAAATCTATACTCCAACAAAACAGAAAACCTCGAAGACATCAACAAATTTCTAGAGACATATGAACTACCTAAACTGAACGAGGAGGACATACACAACTTAAATAAACCAATTTCAAGCAATGAAATAGAAGAGGTCATCAAAAGCCTACCAACAAAGAAAAGTCCAGGACCAGATGGGTTCTCAGCCGAGTTCTACAAAACCTTTAAAGAAGAGCTCATTCCAATACTTCTCAAACTATTCCATGAAATAGAAGAGGAGGGAACCCTCCCAAACTCATTCTATGAAGCCAATATCACCCTGATACCTAAACCAGACAGAGACACATCGAGGAAAGAAAATTTCAGACCAATATCCTTAATGAACATCGATGCAAAAATTCTCAACAAAATTTTAGCAAATCGCATACAAATATATATTAGAAAGATAGTGCACCACGATCAAGTGGGTTTTATCCCAGGGATGCAAGGTTGGTACAACATTCAGAAATCAATAAATGTCATTCACCATATCAACAGACTTAAAGTTAAGAATCACATGATTATTTCAATAGATGCAGAAAAAGCATTTGATAAAATACAGCATCCCTTCATGCTCAAAACACTAGAAAAAATTGGGGTAGTGGGAACATTCCTAAACATTATAAAGGCAATCTACGCTAAGCTCATGGCTAATATCATTCTAAATGGTGAAAAACTGAAAGCGTTCCCCCTAAAAACTGGAACAAGGCAGGGATGCCCTCTTTCACTGCTTCTATTCAACATCGTCCTTGAGACTCTAGCCAGAGCAATCAGACAAACCAAAGAAATTAAAGGGATACGAATAGGAAAAGAAGAACTCAAACTATCCCTGTTCGCTGATGACATGATTATATATTTAGAGGAACCTGGAAATTCCACCAGAAAACTTTTAGAACTCATAAGTGAATTCAGTAAAGTAGCAGGTTACAAGATCAATGCTCATAAATCCAATGCATTTTTATACATAAGTGATGAATCTTCAGAAAGAGAAATTAGGAAAACTACCCCATTCACAATAGCATCGAAAAAAATAAAATACTTGGGAATCAATCTCACAAAAGAGGTGAAAGACCTCTACAATGAGAATACAGAACACTAAAGAAAGAAATTCAAGAAAACCTTAGAAGATGGAAAGATCTCTCATGTTCCTGGATAGGCAGAATTAATATCGTCAAAATGGCTATACTACCTAAAGTGCTATACAGATTCAATGCAATTCCAATTAAAATCCCAATGATGTACCTTGCAGAAGTAGAGCAAGCAATTATGAAATTCATCTGGAAGAATAAAAAACCTAGAATAGCTAAAGCAATCCTCAGTAGCAAGAGCGAAGCAGGGGGTATTGCAATACCAGATCTTCAACTCTACTACAAAGCAGTAGTAACAAAAACGGCATGGTATTGGTACCAAAATAGACAGGTAAATCAATGGTACAGAATAGAGGACATGGACACAAACCCAAATAAATACAATTTTCTCATACTAGACAAAGGTTCCAACAATATGCAATGGAGAAAAGATAGCCTCTTCAACAAATGGTGCTGGGAAAACTGGAAAACCATATGCAATAGAATGAAATTAAACCCCTATCTCTCACCCTACACAAAACTCAACTCAAAATGGATCAAGGACCTCGGAATCAGACCAGAGACCCTGCACCTTATAGAAGAAAAAGTAGGTCCAAATCTTCAACTTGTTGGCTTAGGATCAGACTTCCTTAACAGGACTCCCATAGCACAAGAAATAAAAGCAAGAATCAACAACTGGGATAGATTCAAACTTAAAAGCTTTCTCTCAGCAAAGGAAACTATCAGAAATGTGAAGAGAGAGCCTACAGAGTGGGAGAATATCTTTGCCAACCATACCTCAGATAGAGCGCTAATTTCCAGAATCTATAAAGAACTCAAAAAACTCTACACGAAGAATACAAATAATCCAATAAACAAATGGGCTAAGGAAATGAACAGACACTTCACAGAAGAAGATGTACAAGTAATCACCAGATATATGAAAAAATGTTCAACATCCCTAGTAATAAGGGAAATGCAAATCAAAACTACCCTAAGATTTCATCTCACCCCAATTAGAATGGCGATTATCAAGAATACAAGCAACAATAGGTGTTGGCGAGGATGTGGTGAAAAAGGAACACTCATACATTGCTGGTGGGGTTGCAAATTAGTGCAGCCACTCTGGAAAGCAGTGTGGAGATTCCTCAGAAAGCTTGGAATGGAAACACCATTTGACCCAGCTATTCCACTCCTTGGCCTATACCCAAAGGACTTAAAATCAGCATACTACAGAGATACAGCCACATCAATGTTCATTGCTGCTCAATTCACCATAGCCAGATTGTGGAACCAACCTAGATGCCCTTCAGTTGATGAATGGATAAAGAAACTGTGGCATATTTATACAATGGAATATTACTCTGCAATGAAGAATGATAAAATTATGGCATTTGTAGGCAAATGGTCGAAATTGGAGAATATCATGCTAAGTGAGATAAGCCAATCTCAAAAAACTAAAGGACGAATGATCTCGCTGATAAGCGGATGAGGACATATAATGGGGGGTGGGAGGGGCTAGCATTAGGTTTAGGGTTAGGTTTAGAGTTAGGCTAAGGAGAGCGGTTAGAATGAAGGAAAGAAGGACTGTGTAGAGGGAAAAGAGGGGTGGGAGGGGTGGGGGGGAGGGGAAAAATAAAATAAACATCATTACCCTATGTAAACGTAAAAACAATAAAAAATTAAAAAAAAAAAAAGAATGAAAGAGGTTTGATTTAATTTTGAAGTAATGGGAAGCCACTGGAAAGTTTGAACAGGGGGATTCTAGGACTGGATGCACATCTTTAATTGAACATTTGATTATTGTACTGAGAAGTGATTCAAGTAGAGGGATAGCTAAGATCATATAGTGACTTAGGAGAAAGACAATGGCACTTTGGGTTAGATCATAGAAATGGAGTCACAGAGAAGTGAATGGATTTAGGAAGCAAATTCAAGACATGCTGGTGGAATATTTCTAGTAGTTAAGGTCTGGACTCTGGTATTTATTCTGGGCAAGTGCTCTTAGGTGGGTCCTTAACTTTGGCCATATATTACTTTTTTCTAATCTGTAGATTAAAATTGCATAATATTATTACATTACTTCATATTATTTTCCAAATTTAATAAATCTTTTGGCAAGAATTTTGCTCATCTTTTCAGAGTCCAACAAATCTTTTCTTTGTTCAAGTATATATTTTTTTGAGAGCTCAAGCAGTCTTTTTAGATAATTAGTTTCAAAAGTATCTCATTCTGTACAGATTTGCCAGTACATATAAATTCTCCATTAAAAAAAAAAAAAAGAACCAAACAAATAAAACAGCAAGTGTTTTCTTTTGAAGCATTTTTCCACGTAGATGCATTTCACTAAGGAAATCATATCTGCTATTATCACTGATATAACAAATATTAAAATCCTGTAAAATTCATGCCTCTGACATGATGTCTCTTGAGACTATTATGTGCAGAAGGCAGGTCAATTGAGCAGGGAAAAGAGCTTTCCAAAGACGACGGTAGTTTTGAATTAGTCCCATCACGAAAAATTACCTACTTACACACATATACACAACATCTTAAATTCCATAAACAATTGTTTTAACCTAATGTGATCCATCAGATACCATGTGACATTATAAAGCATGCCAACTATTCCCACATTCAGGTTTGACATTATTTGTATTAACTGTAGTGAAATGATGATATACCTAAAGGGAAAATAGACAATTTCCCTATCTCCAACAACATCAAACAATGAAATTTGCAATGTGTAATTTATCTTTGGATCCTACTATTTCATATCCATGGAGAAGAACCATTATCACCTTTGCATGGAATCCCCTGTATTAAGCCATAGAGAAATACCATTTCATTGCAAAAGCATATTCTCTAGGCAGCTGTTGGTTTATCTGTATTTCCTATCTTCCATGAACCAAGGGACAAAAAAGAAAAAAAAAATCATGAACCAGGATCACTGGGAGCCAATTAAAAAAGTCAACTTTATAGTCCCTCAACCCCATGACACCCAAATACAATATTCTCTGAGGATGGAAATTCTTGACTAGCCTCATGTTTAAAAAAAAAAATTACCCTAATAATTTATGCCATCATAAAATCGTCTGAGCTCAGCTAAAATGGTTTTATGGATATAGTTAGAGGGCATTATTTTAAAATTATGCTGGAGGCGAAATGACAGCAGTGAAGGCCATGCATACAAGAAATTACGTCCTGATCTCTTCACACCGATACTGGTTGTAGTATCTTTATTTTTTAATGATCACATGCAGATACTAAATCCATTTTCAATTATTTCATTAAGAAAAGAACAGAATTCCATTTCATGTATATTTTTTCCTTTGAGTGCTTTACCCCCCAAAAGGCAATAATATTGTAAAATATTTATTCCATTAGTTTTAGGTAATTGAAATGCCAAGAGCTAAGCGCTTAATCTCTGCCGGCAGAGAGAGCTGCCTGCTGTCACTTTTTATTAAGTCCTTTTTCTGCTGCTTTTTGCATAGTCAATAACAGTGTCTAAACCCAAGAAAAGATATAGAGTAACATTTAAACAGCAGTCTATGATAAGGTAATGTTTACATTCAGGATAATATGAAAATGTCCACTCTACAAGGGCAAAGATTTTTCTCCAGGTTAACTAATTAGAATGTTTATTAGCTGCATTCATTATTCTGACAGGCCCAGAGATTTCTAAACATTATTAACTTCTTAAGCACCATATTCCCTAAAGAGCTGGTGTCTGCTGGAATCTGAACAGGTGGATTTCAGCAGCACTTGATATTTATCTCCCCACTACAATAGCACAAGAAAGGAAAGCAGAGCACTCATCCTTAGTGCCTTCGGGGCACGGAGAGGGCCCTCAGTGGCTTCCCTCATCATTTTTATGGCACCCTTCACAACTCTGACTGGTTAATGCACAGTCTTCCCAGCTGGACTCGGATCAGTGACTTATCACCGCAGTAAGTAGACAGCAAACAAATCTGTCTTTAGTGGCACTAACTGAAGAAAGAAAGGTGTATTTCTGCTGCAAGAGCTGATAAGCGTGCACACAGGGCTTACATCTACCCCCCTTTCCAGAGACTCCATGTGGCAAGAGGTGGACCCCCAGGAGATCTGGATTCCGAGTCATGAAACATGAGGACCTCCTATCTTCCATTTGAACTGTATCTAGCTTATGATTTCTGCCAAATAGGAATGTTTCTTATTCTCTACATCCTCATAACTTAAGCCTGAAATGTAAAATCATACTCATTTTTAATTGTTCTCAATCAATGTGCCATGGTATAGGGAAAAGTGCTTAAGCTTTTGAGTTAAAAAGAAAAATCTGAGTTTAACTTCTGTCTTCTCTATATGAATCAGGAGAGTTGACTTCTCTGGGCTTCAGTATTCTCATATATAAAATTAGGGTGGTGAAATGCTTTGGATCTCAAATGTCTCTGAAAGGCACGTGTATTAAAGGCTTGGTCCCCCTCTGGTGGCACTATTAGAAAGTGGTAGAATCTTTAGGAGGTGGGGCTTAATGGGGGAAGTGAAGTCACTGGCAGCATGCCTTTTAAGGGGGCCCCTGTCTCTTCTTCTCTCCCTTATTTTCCAAGTGGCCATGAGGTGAAGAGCTTTTTCACCACACTCCCCACCATAATGTACTGCCTGGCCATAAGCCCAAAGGTAGCAAGGCCAAATGACCATGGACTGAAACCATGAGCCAAAATAAACCTTTCCTCCTTTTCAGTTTCTATTCTCAGGTATTTTGTCACAGTGATGGATAGTTGACTAACACATGTGGAATCTATTTCACAGATGTATTGTTGTCAGGATTTAAAGATAGAAGGCAATATAGACAAGTGGTTCAACCATGGACTCAAGAATTTAACTGTGGCTACCATTCCTGGCTTTACAATTTGCTGTGTTAATGACAGTGGACAAATTAAGAACCTATCTAAGGTCCTATATTTTTCTTATGTGTAAATAACCATACTACTCACTGAAGGGAATGAGAATTTTACTAAGGTAATAAATATCTCTGGAGTAACTACATGAACTAGGAATTAGGGATATAGCAAGCAGGAAATTTAAAAAATAATCTCTGCCTTCATGAAACTTATATTCTAGTGAGGGAACAAACAAAATGAATAAATAAACTTAACATAGTGTTGCTTGAGGAAGCAATGAGTTCTATGAATAAAAAACAAAAAGCAGGAAAGAAGAAATTGAATGTAAAGAGTTAAGCTAAATAATATTCCATTGTGTATATATACCACAAGTTTCTCTATCCATTCATCTGTTGAAGGGTATCTGGGTTGGTTCCACAAATCTAGCTATTGTGAAGTGAGCTGCTATAAGCATTGATGTGGCTGTGTTACTGTAGTATGCTGATTTTAAGTCTTTTGGGTATAAACCGAGGAGTGGGATAACTGGGTCAAAAGGTGGGTCCATTCCAAGTTTTCTGAGGGTTCTCCACACTGCTTTCCAGAGTGGCTGCACCAATTTGCAACTCCACCAGCAATGTAAAAGTGTGCCTTTTTCCCCACATTCACGCCAACATCTATTATTGTTTGTGTTGTTGATAATAGCCATTCTAATTGGAGTAACACACGATGGAATATTATTCAGCCATAAAGAAGAATAATATGGCATTTGCAAATAAATGAATGAAAATGGAGAATATCATGCTAAGTGAAACAAGCCAATCCCAAAATCCAAAGGCCGAATGTTTTCCCTGATAAATGGAGAATGATATACAATGGTGGTGAGGGTGTGGGGGTGAGAGAAGAATGGGGGAACTTTAGATTATGTAGAAGGAAATGAGAGGGAGGGGTATGAAAAATGGTGGAATGAAGACAGACATCATTACCCTATGTTCATGTATGATTACATGAATGGTGTGAATCTACATCATGTACAACCATAGAAATGAAATGATGTACCCCATTTGTGTACAATAAAATAAAATGCAGTCTGTAAAACATTAAAAAAATAAATAATTTTTTTAAAAAGTTCAGCTAAGTGCCTAACAACTGGTAAAGCATCATAGACTGTCATTTCTTAATGATAATAACCTCCTGAAATTTTATCTTTTATCCTTTTTCACTTCCTATCCCTGAGGTAACCAAAATTCCTCATGCTGCAGGAAGAAGTTGGAGCTAACACCTGGATCATTAGGGAATGAGACTTTTCCAGGGCTTTTTGGAAGATATCTATATGCACGGACCACTTAAAAATATGAGAACAAGAAATGATCTTACATTTCAATTTGCAATAAGGCTTGAAATGCTAATGCCTTGGGGAGCAGTCATTCTTAGAGTAAGTTGCTATAGAAAACTCAGCTGTGGACAAATTGACACACAAGTTTGTCTGTTTCTCTACTTTGAGAGTGGGAAGAGAAAGGAAATTAACTATAGCAGAGTGTCTCTTCCAATACTAAGAATTTTTAGACACCAATGGTTTGGTTCTGAAGAGAATAATTCATGTCCATTAGGAATTTTGTTGAGGGAATCAGAAAAGAATTTGTAGAGAGCTTACATGAAAGCGAGGTAGCTTCTGAAATTGAAAGGCCTGCTTTCCAAAAATAAAACAAAGCAAAGCAAAATGTTGGGAAACCTATAAGGAAAGGCTGCATCAGGGGCCAAGAAGACAAAGTTTGGGGAAAACATTGTGTCTCTCCTATGCAAACCCTGAGCCATGAAGATCAGCCATGGAGCACTCAGGAATAGCAAACTTGGCCCAGGTTTTGGCCTCTTTCCAGAGCAAGGATTGAGCCTCAGTGGAACCAGAGTGGAAACAAATGAAGCAGCCATCAAAAAAACCTGAAATAACTAGGGAAGAAGTTTGGGGGGAAGGACTGTGTTTTGTTAAGTGAAACTGATTTGGGATAAGATGACAAACCTACATTACTTCTTTTGGGGAAAAGTTAGTGTATTTGTTCAAAAATCAATTAATCTTGGTATTTTATAGCTATGTTATAGCTAGGCTCTATTAAAAAAATAAAACTCCTTAAATCATGGAACTTCTCTTTGTGGTAATGACTTACAATTACTTTCCTCTAGGCAATAAATCACAAGACCATGCTTTGTCCAACAGGTTAGGAGGAGATTTAACTTCAAAATTCTGGGACATTGAGCAGATAGCCTTGAAAAACGAATAAAAAAGGAGTAAAGACAAGTAGATTGCAAATTTATGTAGGAGAATACAAGGCCTAGAGGAAACTAAATTATTTTGAAAGAGAACTAATTTGAAGGACTCATACTACTTGATTTCAATACTGACTATGTCAACGTAGAGTAATCACAAGAGTATAATATTGGCATAAGGATAAACATATAGATAAATGCAATGAAATTGTGTTCTGAATTAGACCATACCTATACAGGCAATTAATTTTGACAAGTCATTTGTTAAAAAAAAAAAATATGATAGTTCTTTCAACAAATGGTGCTAAAATAAGCTAAAAGTCCAAAAGAAAAGAAAGAAGAAAACAATACAGAAGAGAATATGAAAGTATTTGTTACCATGGGTTAGACAAAGATTTATTAGTTAGGACACAAAAAGCAAAAACTAAATTTAGCCACACAGAATTCAGCAAACATTAAAAATCAGGTTTTGCTTGGTTTCCACATTCTCCAGAGAGCTGGTTGTTAGGTGTTTACCAGAACACTAAACATTTGACTTTTTATCAAATCACCTCTACCAGGTCCTTGGGTTTTCCACCATGCTGGATACTTGCAGCTTAAGATAGTTTGGTCCACAGATGAGGATTATTTGGGGAAGGGGCATAGCTGCAGGAACAAGACTTAAATCTAGAAGGCTTAGCAAAAGTCATAGAAAAATGTAGGAAGGAATTTGCTTCAGGAAAGCCATAGTGTGAAATGCTGAGCCTCAGTAACAACACCAATTATGGTACAGGTGAAGACAGGGAGGTACTTATCTAAGCCCTGGCTCAAAACACAGTCTTCACACATGCTGGTCATTTGGACCTAACAACATAAGGCTGAAGGTTATTTATTAAGCCTTTAGCAGGTTCAGTTGCTATAGCTTTCCTTCAACAATGCTAGTATGAATTTCCTTACATAGTCACAAGTAATACAAAAAGTCAACAATAGAGAATAATCGTGCCCAATATAGGTCATTTAGATCTTATGAAGCAATCAATATTTGCCACTTTGAAATGTAGGCAAGTCAGGTTCTGTCACATCATCATTACCAAGGTTCTAAGTTTGTATTGTTAATACTAAACGCAAAAGGGAAAAAATATTCAAAAGTGAAGAGAACAATCAAAGTTGGGAATTAACTCTGAATAAGACCTAGAGATGAGATCTACCATGAGCACAACTTTCTAACCAGAATAAGAAAGTAGCAATCTCTTAACCCTGGAGAAGGCATCGCATAAATAACTAAATTCTCCCCCTAGGACACAATAAAAATATATTACCCAAATTAAACTCTGCTTAAAAACTTTCTCCCAGTTGAGTTTAACCTATAGCTAGTAGACTCCAGAAAACTAGCATAAATTGAGTGTTTTTTGATGAATCTCAAATCTAGATTTCCTTCATCAATAGGATAATCTTATTATTTATTTTCCAAACCTAGCACTTTTGAGAGTGAAAGTAGATCAACCCCAACTTTGGGACACTGGAACTGTCCAGAGAAATTGGAACCCACAGTAGTTCTCCTTAGAACCACTGAGTCTCTGCCATGTACTTGACAACATCAGGTACTATGTTCTAGAAACAAAGCTTGGTCTTGAATAACAACCGTTAGGGTCAGGGATTGGTATACTTTCTAAATGTGGTGCAGTTCGGGCCAGTATTTGTACTCATTAATGCCCTAGTAACTTTGGAGTCTTAAAAGTGAGGCTCATCAGAGATTGGCATTATACTAACTCATCTTTTGAGTTCCTGAGGAGATCATAATCATTCCAGAGAAAGCTTCTGAGAGAACCTCAATTCCACCCAAAAGACCACTCTTGGCCAAAAGTGAACAAAATAGGAAATAGGGGAGAACTTTTATTCTGTTAGACTTTTAATCCACAAGGGCAAACACATTTGATTTCTGACTTTAATTCCTTTGCGCCTGAACTTGCAAAGCAATTTAATTTTTGGACTAATTCCTCCCCAGGAATTTGATAATGAGAGGGTGTTTATATTCAATTTGGGGCATCTCTGTGTTCTTGACATTTTATTATTGAGAGTATCTTAATGTTGTCATTTAATTTTATTGTAGTATCTCTGGTGGGTTATATTGGAAAATATGGCTAGACATCATCTGGAATGGGAAATACAACTGTGAATGAGGGTTCAGCTTTGGGCATAGAGTGGCCTCAGAATTAATTTAATTAATATACATTTCTGCCCTACTTCAGCGCTACCCAGGGTTAAAACATGTACTGCCCACCAGGAATCTCAAAAGATACCCCAAAGTACAGTGATGAGGAGCGGGGGATGAAACTAAGGCCATGATCACACCCTGGGGGAAGATGTCCATACCCATGGTATTCGTATCCCCAAGAGAGAAAAGCATTTTAGAATCACACCCCTGATTTCTTTCTATTCCCCTTCCTCACTTTTCTTCAGGAGAGGCAGAAAAGTTATCTGGTTATCTATGGTTCTCAAATGGGAGGAGCTAGTCAAGTCACATTCTTTCATAGGAGATGTGAATTCTTTCTATCCCCCTCCTTCTGGATGGTGCTGGAGAGTGGAAATAACTCAGGAGAGCCACCCTGCTCTTTGGACTTCAACTTCTCCCAGCTGAGCTGTTTAAGAGGAAGAAGTTAGCAAACACATTAGAAGTTTGCTTCTCCATATGTTCTCTCTTTGTCTCACTTCTCAGTTGTGGAGAACCAAGAGTGATGTCATTCACTGGATCCCTCCAGCACCTTCAGGCAAAGGCTCACACTGAGTACCTGGATACTCCATCAGTATGTGCTGAATGAATGATGAGAGTTGAGATGTACGAGTCACACCAAAGATGGAGTAGTCCCAAGTGAGAGCAATCTTGACTAAAGACATTGACAACTGTAAAAATGTGTTGGGGCATATGGGGGTGGAATTTAATTTGCCAGTTGCCAGAAAGAATTTTTTTAATGAAAGTTTAATATTGGCTACCTAAGTTCTGTCCACAAAACCTCAACTGTCAGGAAAGACAGGTTCTTGGACGATAAGAATGTACAAGCTATTTCAGTATGCAAGAGTCCCTCCAGCAATCTTTTTCTTATTTTTTTACTAATACAAAGAATTACTATGTTATAGAATTATTGAAAAATCCTAACAATAAAACAAAAATGATCAGTGGTCTTACAACCCAGAGAATGATTACTAATATTTGAATATGTCTTTACAATTTTATCTTTTCAGTTAAATACATATGTATATATAAAATTTTTCACCAAAATATGATCATGAATTCTATTTTTGCTTATTCTTTCATTGGCTGTGTTGTGACAATCTTCACATATCAGTGAATATACTATCATATTATATTTTGAAATGAAAGCAAATATCACATCATTTAGATGTATCACGGTGTATTTATCCATTATCTATGTTGACAAATATTTTTAAAAGAGAAAAAAATTTTTCTCTTTTAAAAACAAAACCACATAGAACATATTATATATATATATATATATATATATATATATATATATATAAAATACACACATACACACATACAGATTTGTTCAGCTGATTAACCTTTCCTGAGATGGATTGTTTACCAGTGGCAGTAAAATTTCAGAATTTTCTTAATAGTTAATTTCATTTTATTGAGCATCTTGGATACATCATCTCATTTTTTCCCCATAAAAGTCCATTCTCTCAGTTTTACAGAAGAGGATGCAAGTTTGAGTTAATCAGTGGAATTCCCCTAGAACTGAAGGATCTATGAAGCATTTCCCCAGGTATTTGTTCTTTGGGGAACTACTAAGATGAAATTTGTTTTTCAATTCACTCTATAGTTAATGATTACTGTTTATATAGTAAAAACAAACACTGAAATCTTTTAGAACTTCTATTAATATTTCCAGTAGCTGATTTGAGATGATTGTGTTAGATTTTTCCAGTCCTTAATGTCATTTCATCTCCTATAAATAATAAACTTACTTCATCTTTTCCAGGGTTCATGTCTCTTTATTTTATTATAGTTTTACTTTTCATTTCAATAAACTAGGATTTCAAAAACCATGTTAAATAGCAGGGATTACAGTAGGTGTTGTTTTATTTTGTCATGCCTCTTTGTTTAACTGGAAACTGGTAGCCTTTTGAGAGAGATTCACCATATCATATCCTTCCTGCTAAGGAACAAAAATCTAAAGAACTAAGACTGTGTTTTAAAACATAAAGCTAAATTTTATCAAATGCATATTTGAAAACTATAAAAGTAATGTTCTTCCCTTTAACCTATTAATATCATGATTTTTATTAATAGATTTTCTAATAAAGTACCATACTTGCTTTCCTGGAATAAGTCCTACTTAGTCATGATGAATAATTCATTGAATATGCTGCTGGATTTGATTTTCTAATATATTATTTAAGATCTTTACTTCATATATAAATGAGAATTTAGTGGCTTATATTTTGTTTGTTTGTTTGTTTTTTGTTAAATTCCATGTAGTCACCAGGTTTACTTTGAATTATTGTAAGGGGCTTCTTTATCTATGCTTTGTTAAGTGGAAACAATATCAGCAACTTTCATCTCTCCCTTGAAGGACCATCAAAAACTTGTGAAGTCATCTAAGCAGATAACTTTCTTGTAGCTAATTCTTTAGGCAACTTTTGATTTGCTTTAAGGTTATTGATGTCTTCTATCTCACTATAAACCAACTATGGTAATTTGGCAAAATATATACATATATTGTAATATAAATATACATATATTCTAATTAAACCTTAAATATTAATTAGTCTAGAATTTTTGTATGATTGATTTAAATTGCTTATATTCATCAATGCTAATTTTGCATATCTTTAAATATAATTAAATTATATAGCATTTTATCTACATCATTTATTTTTCACAAAGTAAACTCTGAGAATTAAATACAAATTTTACTCTTTTCTGTTTCCTAATTTATAAAATTATGTCTTAGTTTTTAGTATTTCTTTTCCTTCTTTCTCTTTATTTCACTGTACTTTTTCATTTATTTCAACTGATTCATTTATGTACTTTCCTTTTGAACTATTTTAGTTGCTAAAAAGCATGCAAAAATGTGTTATAGTCCTGCCTGTACATCCCTTTTTGCTGTTTTCAGATGAATGACAATTTGGCTGAGGATAGAACG
This sequence comes from Sciurus carolinensis, assembly GCF_902686445.1. Lineage (NCBI taxonomy): Eukaryota > Metazoa > Chordata > Mammalia > Rodentia > Sciuridae > Sciurus > Sciurus carolinensis. The sequence goes on from NC_062215.1 coordinate 84,172,535, forward strand.
TGGGGGCAAAACCTTTTCCATGAACTGTTGTAATCACTGTTTCATTATCTTCTGGCATCTACACTTCAAGGAATTCTGAGATCCATCTAGAGTCTCCTTTTCCTCTTTAGGTATCTGTTTTATTGTTGGTTAGTAGATTGTTGTTATTGTTGTATTACTGAGATGCTTTAGAATTCTTTATTCATCCTTGAAATATAGCACATTCACTTTTAATTAAGTTTCCCTTTTACCCATGAACCTTTCCATATGCAGTTCATCCATCATTTTATGCAGGTTAGTTATTGTTATTCTGCCCACTTCTAGAGACAGACAAAAGCCACTTTCTAAGCAGAGAGCTGGGAGTTAAATTCTGAGCACAGGTCAGGTCCCCTGGGTAAGTGACCTTCTATTGACACCCTGTTCATCAGCCAGCTGGCTTGTGCCTGGCAGAATCATTATCACCTGGCTGTCTTCCCTCTAAGCATCAAGGGGTGAGTTGTGTTGGACTGAGATGTGGGAATTCAAGGGGAAAGTTGAAGTATAACTCTCAGTCCAGGTGGGAAGGTGAAAGAGGGATCACATTTTGAGAACATATTTGCCAGGGGAATTCTAATAGTATTATGACCACTATTTACAATCACATTATCAGTTCTTCTAAAAGACTCAAATAAAAAAGGAAATGAGAAGCAACCTTGAAAATAATTCTAAACTCATACTCAACACTGAGTTTCCATTTCTTTAAGATTCTGTATAACAGAATCTATTTTCTAATTGCATGCTTCCTATTTCTTTGATTCATGTTCATATTATCATCAAGACAGGGATAGCTATTGGGAACCACAGTTTCTTATCATTCTTGATGAATTTCTTTTTTGTTCATGGTACTTGCCATTTTTTGCTTACACATTTTTGGAACAGATCAGAGAACAAACCCCTCTATATTAGTGGTTACATGTGTGCAAATTAGAAGGTTTAGAAAAGAAAAAACATCATTCACAGAGAGAAAGATTAATGGTCCTTGAATGATAGGGAAAATAAAATGCTTCTTTCCTAAGCACCTGGTGGACCATGCCTTAGACACAGAGGGGAGTTACAGACAAAGGGCTTTGGGAAATTGAGAAGGGATAAAGAATCAAAGCATTCTCAGCATGGTCTTGAGTAGAGAATCCAACCACATATAAATAAGTCTAACATCTTTGGAGACAAGAAATGAGAAAAGACAGTTAAGTCTGATAGCATCAATACTTTTCAAGTTCTGGGTATGTAATGCCAAGAATGCTGTACTGGGGACTGGTTGTATCATATGGAAAGGCCATTATTTTCAAGAGGTATTAACTGATACTTTGCTCCACTGAAAATAACTTTAAATAATTCCAATGAATAAACAATTCATACTTTACCTATTTAATATCTACCCCCATAAATACAACCATCATAGGCATGGAGTTCTTCATAGCCTCAAGGACATGTGATTTAGTAAGGTTTGTGTAGAATAAGAGAATCATGAATGCTGCTAAAATAGTTCATATTGCTAAGCACCGTAAAGAAACAGGAAAAACTGTACTGAAAGGAAAATGCCACAAGAAGGATCCAAAAGCTGAAAAACAAGGCTACTCTCAATTGAGCTTACCCTGTTCAGGCTGGTACATTCTGCATAATAAACAGAGGCCTTCTCCTTTTCTAAATATGCAGAGGGTAGTTTCTTGCTTGTCAAAGAGATTATGACCTCAGACTCAAGAAATTAATTGCCAAACCTACTGCAATTCAAATTACAACATGAAATTAAATCAATTTCCTAAGTTGAATGTTGGCAATATATTAATTCAATTTTTAAAAAGTTTTAAAACCCGTATCATAACATTTCATAATCTCAATGAATATTACACATATACATACAAGCATCTCTGTGTATATATATACACATACATATATGTATATTTCTGTATTATACTACTTTAATCTTATTCCTATATTGTATTGATCTCTATCAAAAACACATGATTTGTTTTTTCTCCTATATGTGTAATCTATGGGAAAGATGACAAGAAAATAGAAGGGAAACTATTAGGGAAGGTGAGGGGACCATGGTAAGGGAAGAGAGAAGTTAAGAGATGGTAATAGGGAAGGTATATATGATGAAAGTTCATTATTTGCTGTATGAGAAGTCACAAAGAAACCCATTATTTTGTACAATTAATATGCATGAATAGTTATAATTTTAAAGACTCAAAAATATAAAGAAATCTAAAAAGCCTGTGATTTAAGTTTTATAAAGAAGTAGACAGAGGCACTCTGATATTCACAATTGACTGAAGTTCCTATTTTGCGTATCTAATTTGTAGGCTTGGTACAGAATTGGGGCTTTATCACCCAAGTCTGCCACCATTTGGGGTAACTGGAGATTACATCAAACAGAAGAATACATGCCAACCACCAGATAGTTGCACTTGGAAGGGATTCTTCCAGCCCCAGTCTTACCTTCAGATGAATGCATCTTTACTGCAACTTTCTGAGACATAGGTCTAGAATCATTCAGTCAAGCCTCTTCTAGATCTCGACCCTCAAAAATTGAGTGTGATAAAAATTATTTTGTTCATACTTCTAAACTGTGAGGTAATTTATCACACTATACTAAATAGTAGTTTTTGATTTTTTGTTTCATGGTATCAGGGATTGAACCCAGAGCATTTAACCACTGAGTCATATCCCCAGCCCCTTTTTTTACATTTTATTTAGAGACAGGGTATTGCTGAGTTACTTAGGGCCTCACTAAGTTGCTGAGGCTAGCTTTGAACTTGTCTTTCTGCCTCAGCCTCGCAAGCCAATGGGGTTATACACATGCAGCACTACATCTGGTTTTAAATAGTAGTTTTGGCTGACAACTGGACCTCATAGTTACATGGTAGTAACGTTGTATTCTGCCATGTTCTCATGACAATTGATTTTTGTTGTTAGGCAGCTAAGTTGCCTGAAAAATATATGACCAGTAAAACTCCACATCATGTACAACCACAAGAATGGGACTAATACAGATAAATTATATTCCATGTATGTATAATATGTCAAAATATACTTTACTCTCATGTATATCTAAAAGGAATAAATAAAAATTTAAAAATGTTTAAAAAATGTAAATCTGATGATATCACACTTGCTCAACATCCTCCAATGTTCCCATATTGCATTTTTAGCAAAATCCAAGCAACTCCTCATTTTTAAAGTAACTGGAAATATTTTTCCCATAGTATACAGTTCTTACACCTCTTTCCTGTTTGCATGCCTTCTCATTACAGCTATTTAAGTCAGAACCTCATAGGTCTCCCTTGTGCCTATCGAATGTAGTGGTAAGTCATGCATTTGGGTAGAAATAGAGTCCATCCCTCTGCCATTTCTTTGTTTCTAAGCATTGCTCTAATTTCTAGCCTTGGACTCTGTTCTCTGACCCATTATTTTTTCTGCCTCCCAAGGTGTGCATGGTTGAAAAATGTAAATTAAGAAAATCATTAAACTCACAGATATAATTCTCAACAATCTATCTCTCAAGAACATATTGATCTTTGGTTGCTGCCCTCTTTTATGTCCTGCCTCCTGAAAGTTTATCCCAGGGCATGCTTAGTTTAGTTTTCTGTCAACAGATTTGGGCAGGTTGTGCTCTCAATTTGGATCTCATTTCTTATCTGGTACTTTCCCTGTCAAGATTTCTTTTTAAAAGCTCCAACTCCATTGCATTTAGTTTCTATGGTTTTGGAGGAAATCACCACTGTTTTCCAAAGCCCCAATTGGAGATGGGCAGTGCCCTTGGCAAAGCACAAATGGACAATTCTTAGCCCTTCCTGTTCTTTCTGTTGTACAGCTTTGATTTTCTTTGTTGTTTTTCTTTTTATTTTTTCTTTTCTCTTTTTCTTTCTTTCTATTTCTTTGGGGGAGTAGATAAAATTCCCCTCTAGCTTCCCTCTACTTCTGAATATTTCCCTGCTTTACTTTCTACAGATTTTATAACTGTTATCTACCAGGAGTTTGTACAACCACTTCAGTAGTCTGTTATTAACAGGAGTCATTAGAAAACCTGGTTTCAAACACTTCCTGTTGGTTTTGTTGTAGTACCTCCAGGCTTGGCAGAAGGTTGAAAAATCTAAAAATCTTTGTATTTAATAATTGGAGATGCCTTAAGAACACAACAATCGGGAATGATTAATTATACTGCAGAGCTCCAAGAATTAACTGGGAGCTAGATTCATGGACAATTTTGATACAAACCTAATCGCTAAAGGAATTTATGTTTCTGAGAGATGCTTCAAGAGGTTTAACATTAGGGGAAAAACTGGTATTTTCTATTTTCATTTCTATTGCCATGTAGCAAATTGCCACAAACTGAGCTATTTAAAATGACACCCATTTATTAGCTTACAATTCAATAGGTCAAATATGAGCACAGCATGACTCAGTTCTCTTCTCAGGCTATCATGAGGCTTAAATCAAGTTGTTGGCCATGCTAGGTCCTCATCTAGAGATTTGGGGGGAAAATTGCATTCAAGCTCATTCAGCATTATAGTCACAGGTTTTAGAGATTAATGTAAGGGAGCTTGGCCCATTTTTAGAATTCTATTCACTAATCTCATCGTGAAAACGTCTTTTACAAAGTTAAAAGGCCACCCAAGAACTTTGGGGTCAGAAAGGAAACTGGATAATTTTGTAGATTATCTTTTTGGGTTTCATCTGCTAAATTCAGTTGCTAATCAACAACTAGTAGACCCTATTTTTTTTTTCAGCAAACCAAGAAAAATCAATAATGCTAGACTATTTCTCTCAAAAATATTATAAACATTGGCTTAATTTTTAATACTTATAAGTGGAAGAGGGTTACTAAACCCCCCCCAAAAAAATTGGTTTTCTGAAATTTCTCCTAGTAGTCATGGGTGAGTACTCATGCATAGGGTTTTGGGGACTGGAGCATGCTATTTGCACTCCAAACTGGAAAGAAGCAAACAATCTGGAAAATGATTTATGTGCAATACTCACTGCAGCTTCATTTATAATAATAAAAAAATGTTCAACAACAATAGAGTGCAAAGTAAATTACAGCACACCCACAAAATGCAATCCTTATGGGATTTACATTCTAGTTGACGAGGAGAGATATTAATCAAATAATCAAACAAATTAATGTAAAATTGCAACCCCTGAAGGCTGAAGTCATTTAAAATAATGGTTAAAATGTGAAAGTTTCCCAAAAAATGATAAAATTTGCTAGCATCTAATGTTAAATAAGAAGAATCTATAATTGTAGGTCCCTACAATTACAAAAAACATTACCAATAATATTACATGAACTTTGCAAGCAAGGAGAAAAGACTGGAAAGAAACAAACAAGGTGTTAGTAGTTTCTGTCTTCTTTATATATCATTCCCAGATTTCATAATTTACATATATTACTTTTAGACATAAAAAGTAAACTGTATTACAAAAATATGGAAATCACTTCCATCCTATGTGCCACTATACTCAGATGTACAACTTAGGCCAGATTTTTACATCTTCTTTGCTTGATTTTTGTGGTTTACACTCAAATTATTCAGAAACAAAAATAAATACAAAACTACCCACTTATTCTTGGATCAATTTCTACCCTGAACATGGACTTTCTTATGTTGCTTGACATTCTAATATCCTTCAAAAGTTTTCCTACGATATTTAGTCTCATAACATATCAGCATTACTGGTGCTTCACACATCACCCCTCCTGGCCAAGACCAATGTCTTCCTCTCTTATAACAATATCAGTGCATACGGATGATTTATCAGGTGGCTGGCACCACTGTAGATCTTTACACACATTGCCTCAAACCTGAGCAGTCAGACCACACAGTGGGCATTATTATCCCCATTGGACTGATGGGGTACCAGATGTCAACTTTACTCGACAGATAAGAGGGTCAAAGGTATGAGTGGAACTGGGGACAGTCTGATGCCCAGGACCATGCTGTTTTTTCTGTTTTGGTTGACATAGTTGTAAGAGGTGCCTAAAGAGTGCCATCTTTCCCAACACACATATCTTTTATAATCTCCACTTGAGTATGAGTAGGACCTGTGAATATGATGGAGCATCTCTCTGTGATTATGCTACATTATATGACAGAAAGAATTCTGAAGTTATAATTAATTTTGTGAGTTAATCAACAGGTAAGTTTTCCTAGGTGGGCTTATTCCAATCAGTTGAGTCCTTTGAAAGAAAGACCAGAGACCTTCCTGAAGTCAGAGATTCACTTACTGGCCTTGAAGGAGCAAGAGGACATGAGTCAAACAGCTATAAGAAATTGAATTCTTCCAATAAGCAGAAAGACTGGAAGAGGATCCTGATCCTCAATAAGACTGTATAGTCCCTAAAAATATTTTAAGTCTGTTGAGTGTCTGAGCAGAGAGGTTCAAGCTAATTCTTGCCCAAATCTTACATCTGCAAACTATGAGATACTAAATTTGCTATTTTGAACTGGCATATTTGTATGTCATGCACATTTGTATGTTATTCTGCTTCCTGCCTCTGGTCTGAACTTTTCAGTTGGCTAAGCAGTGACTCAGGTTTCTATGCAGACTGGTGTGGCTCTCACACACCCCAACCAGCCAGACAGTTCACAAAGCAGGGAGAATCAGAGCTTTTATGAGAGGTGGGCCCAGGTGACAATAAAGGACTTATCGAGGCATCAAACTAATGATTTTTTCCTAATCTCCTCTACCTTCTGCTGTACCACCTTAATAACTCTAACTTCAAAAGATCCACGTACAAGCCAACAGGAGTCATTCACTTTCCCCTCCCTATAGCCAGCATGGATCCCCACAAAGTCAAGTTCAGTTCAAACATAAATACCAGATTGCAGTGTTGGTGACCTCACCAGTCTTCATTTCACCCCCTAGAAATGGTAATAAAAAGGATGAGAGACTTGTGACTTCCATTTCCAGAGAGATCTACTTTAAGACTCATTCTTTTTTTTTTGGAAGTTATCATCATGGGGGATACATACTTAACAGAAAGTACTATAAACATATTTTAATGTCAACAAAAACTTTAAACAAGACAGTTATGGTCAGTGATAGTCCAAACCATTTTGACAGGATACATGATTTCCCAAATTTCAGGAGATTTTAGGAGAACCAAAAATAACTAATGACTCCTGTGTCATAGGATTCTCTGTCCAAGACCTTGAGTTCATTTTTTGAACTCTAATCCTTTGGTTTATGGGTCTCCTGCTTATTTAAGTATATGTACCCTGAAAATGACATTTCAGCTTAAAGTTTGCTCAGTCGACAGACAGCAACAAGTATCACACTCTTTCTTGTGAGTAGATGTGACCATAAAAAGAATAAGAAAAGAGAAAACTACTGAGGGACTGAGAGTAGATACAGGGCAGCAAACACTTGCAGAAGGGACATCAGCAGTGCTGGGCACTAAAGGCAAATATTCCCCATTAGAAGCATCTGGAGCCTAAGCAGTTTGTATCTTCATTTGTCACTTTATTCTGCTGCAGCAAAGGAAATAAAATCCTTTATTACTGTTGATTTGAGATGATTATATTTATGCTTACCACATCTCCCTCCAGCTCAAAATTCACCCTTATTCCTCATTCCACCCACACAACAGAAGGTTTAAACCCCAGTCCCAAAGTTACAGGTGGAACATGAAACTAGTGAAAAGCTTCTTCAAACAAATTGAGGAAAGCAATGAGAAAACAGAACCCACAACTTAATAATGGAGGGGATTTATGCTGACAAGCACCAAACCACATGCATAGATAAAGGGGTCAGAGGATGATGGCAGATACCATCTTTAAAGTACAGGCACAAATAAGACCCCAACTACAGGCCAGGGGAGTTGTTTCCCAGGAACAAGGCAAGGGGACTCAGGGGGTAAGGTCTCCATTTCACCTGAAGTGTGATGCTGCTATTGCACCATTGTTCCTCTCCAGGCAGCCAGTCACTCCTGGCTTACAAACCAGGCTCGGACACCAGAAGGCCTCAGAAATCTGCCATGGTAAGAAGTGCCACTTAATCACTTCTGTTCCCTTCCCACATCCTTCTCAAGATCTGTATCCTACTTCCTTTGGACCCTGACATCCAAAACAGTTGAGGTCATCCAGTGCACAGCAGCACTTGATTTTCCTAGGAGAGAATACAATGCCAAATGTAAGCTTGTTTTCCCTGAGGTGGGAAAGACAGTTGTGATGGAACAACTCTACCTAAGGCAACCCTGGGGAAATCTCTGGCACCTTCTTCTGGAACAGAGACAAAACCACAAATTTAACAGCTGACAGGGATTATGCCTCACTAGAATTTAGCAGGATTCTAAATAAGAGATATTAGCTCAAAACTGGGAAAAAAGGACCTTGAAGAATATCTGGATGTACAATTGCTCCATCAATCATTCAGGGACACATGGAAGATGCCATACACTCTAGTAGTTGCTGAGTATGCAAAGATAAAAGGAAGTTGGAAGCACAGAGAGGGGAACCAATCACCAGCAAATGTCACATTGGGTGAAGTTGTCACAATAAAGGCAAAGTTGAGGGTCTGCACAGCAAAGGAGGCAATGTAGCAAACTATCCCTTTGCCCTGGAGCAGCATCATGAAGTCTTAGGGTTACATGTCTCAAATGCAAATCTTTCCCAGGAACCCTACATGAATTTGATTTGTGATTTAGTTACCCACTTTATACAATTCAGCAGCTAAATATATCTGATTGACTGATTCAAAAGCCTTATCAGTGAGGTTGTTAATGCTGCCCAGAGAAATAAGAAAGTTCAAGTGAAATATATGCAAAAACATCATATTCCCAAAATTATGCAAGGTAACTTCAGTCCTGGGTCATAACAGAGAAGAAAAGATTCTTTTCAATCCAGGCTTGGCATGAACTGAGGAAGCAGCTCAAGGAATAGAGATAAGAAGCCTGTCATGTTCCAAATGGCAGCAACTTCAAAGGAAGAAGACTTTTACATTTATGGGGATTTGATTATCCAGAGAGATAAGATAGAAAGTGGTAAAGGAAATCAAAGGGAAATAAAACTCCAGAGATTGTCTGAGAAATCAGGTTATTTGGGGGAAAGAGGGAGATCATTCAGCTAGTTGTTTTGTATTAAGAATAAAATCCTCAAAGCCAAGATTTCCAAGTTGGTGTTATTTGAATCCCTCACAACAAAGATGAGAAATTTAAAAACCAAGGATACTGAACTAAATCCTATTTTTTAAACTCAAAGCACTGGTTCAAGCTATAGAAGAGTGACTTTCCAGTATAAGGATCCTTTGGGGAAGAAGCCTGCAAACTGATTACAGACCAGATTTTATTCTTTAAGAAATAAAATTCTCAAACTGTTAAGAGTGAGTCAGTTTACACTACATTTCCACCTCAGGCATTCCAATGCAGAATTCTTAACAGGAATGACACAATGGTGAAGAAGTATTTTTCTTTCCTTTAACTGACTGACCAATAACATATTTCCCTATAATGGCAATATCAGAGCCATGTGCTCTGATACATACACAACCATGTGCACAAAACATTTAAATGTCCAGAAAGTAAACAGAAAAAAAAAACGTAGTCTTTAGTCCACAACATGCTTTAGTCAAAGTGTCTACTGAAAGAGAGAGAGTGTGCATCTCATAAGTGGAGAGATGGTAATTATTTCGGGATTCCTAGACTGGCATGGGATTCAGATTCTAGGCACTTATAGATAGACCTTATGTCAAAAGTAGATTAAAATTGACAGCTTCCCAAGTCTGCCTATTTAGAGAAACTGTTCTCCTGTGCCTGGTAGAGAAAATAAACCTTAGAGTAACTGAGTCCATTCTTCATTTCATTTCCCAGCTCACACCTTGTTCATAACTGACCCAATCTATAAATGTAAGTCATCCAGCCTCTAACTCAAGGGAAGAAAGTGGTGAAGCCAAGGGATTAGGCAGGTCCAATTCATCACCCAGAAAATAAACAGGGCCCTGCTACTATAGTGGTGAGAAGATAGCGGCTGGGTTATAACTAAAAGCCCCAGCCACGGTTGTTGAGCAGGACCCAACCAAATACAGCTTGACCTTGAGGAACAAAGAGAATCAGAAGACAGATGATCAGGCCCAGAGGGATGAGTCTTGTTCTCTACAAAATGAGAATAGGCTATATAATTCCTTGTGTTTCTCTAGTTCTCCACTTTACAAGGCACATTAACACTTTCTCATTAGATCCTCACAAACTCATTAGTAAGACAGTCTCAAAAGACCAACCCAAGATAATTTCTGTTTTAGTCAGTTTTTTCACTGCTCTGTGAATAAAGGACAAGAGCAAAACAACTGTAGAAGAGGAAGAGTTTATTTGGGGGTTCACAGTTTAGAGGTCTTAGTTTATAGACAGCCAGCTCAATCCTTGGGGCTCAAGAGGAGGGCTGAACATTATGACAGATGAGTGTAGCAGAGGGAGGCAGCTCACATGATGATCAGGAAGCAGAGACAGAGATTTACCTGCCAGATACAAATATATAACCCAAAGTCATGCCCCGAATGCACCACCTCCTCTAGCCACACCCCACATGCCTCCAGTTACCACTCAATCAATTCCATTAGGGATTATTTCACTGATTAGTTTAAGGCTCTCACAACCTAAACATTTTCCCTCTGAACCCTCTCACATTGTCTCACACGTGAGCTTTTGAGGGACACCTCACTTACAAATCATAACAACTTCAAAAGATGCTACCCAAGGCTGTCACTTTATCATTTCACAATAATCATGCATTCATTATTTTGTTTTGTTTTTTCCCTGAGCCCACGCTTATTTTCAATATTATCAGTTTCTGGGGAATATTGGTTATGAAAGCTTTAGTGCTAAGGAGCAAATAGTTTTTGAAAAGGAAAATATTAAGGTAAAAAATCTACCTAGTATAGAAAGCATGATTTTAAGGTGCTGAAACTGATAATATTTTTAAACTTCTGTCGCTGACTAGCAGAGACCAAATCAGCTCTGCTGATTGACTACCTCTTCTGAGTACCAGGGGGCTTCCGGTACTTTTGGAGTCTTTAAGTCAAGGGTCTCCTAAGAAAATCAAACTTTCTTTTTTATGGTCACACTTTGTTTTGATCCAATGACTCAGTTATTAATTGCTCAGGTTGTCTTGTAAAGTTATTATAGCATAGTGAGTTTGACTCTTTCAAGAAATCTTATAATTCAGAAAGAAAAGGACTAGTATCTCTGAAGCTATTCAAAAGAATATGATGCTGACTCTACAGGTAATTCCAACAGAAAAACTCCTCCACCCTTTGTAGAAGGATGATGACAGCTCATTGCTATTTGCACCTGCAGTGTCTGCTACAGCAGCTGTCCCATAAACCTACACCCAAGGTCAGTTTCTCAAGCATAAGAGCTGCATTGTCACAGAAAGACCCTCAAAAGAAGGACCCTGCACTTGGTTTGATGTTCTTCTACTGTCAACATGAAATTCTTAATTTAACAAAGGGTCCTGCTATGATCATCATATAATTACTCATTAAACTGAATTGAACCATGTAGGTGTGGAACCAACTTGGAAGAAACAAGAAACAGAAGAAGGAGGAAAATCCTTAGGTATGAATGGTATTCCTTGAATTTACCAATTTTGGGTATCTTGAGCAAGTTAATCCTTCATGTGGTATTAACATATACAGTATTATCTAATCTATCCAGTTATTAGTTTAAGGATTTGAGATAACATTCATAGGGTAATAGTCCAAGAAGGCACTACAAATTGAATATTACCATTTATCATTATCTTATGGAATTGATAGGGTTGGAACAATCAGATATGCTATATAAAGGAGAAATATACAGAGAGGATCTCTAATAGAACTCCATAGTAAACAATAAGTGAAATTCATTGGCTATCATTTTTTAAAGTTAAAAATCATTATTTTTAAGCACAGCAATTTTGTAAAAGTATCTGACCTGTGTCCTTATGACATCAGTGTAAAGTTCATGTAGATCTAGAGATAAAAAAGCAATTTAAACCTGAAAAGTACTAAGTAGAAATATGTCATAGTATGTAAATTAAATCATAGTTCTATTATTCGTAGTGGTCTGGTAAATTAATGCACAATTTAAAAAGCTTTATTTTGTACGATCATTATTTCTTGTATACTATTAAAAGTTGTGATAATTTTTCTACCATGATGCCTAGCAGTCTTTTGTTCTAGAAAAATAGAAACCTATAATAACTGCAATAAAGGAAATAAAACATTTTCTTAGGAAATAGAATTTTTCTGTAAAAACATGCTCTTTTGTCAGGTGATTACTCTGAAAAGCCACTTATGGTGCAAGTTGAAAAGAAACCTCACTCCATTATCTGCCTACCTTCCTGCCAACAGGCTGTACTTGAGGAACAATTGATACTGACAGTTCTGCTAACTACCCAGTTCTTATTTTGCTGAGTGGTATATATGGGTAAGCTGAGGATGGTAGCTAAATTTCTTGACACACTATGGAGGATTTCTTAGAATTCCTGGGAAGTAGGCAGGAAGAGAAACTTCAACAGGAAGATAGAGTGACCTCACCAGCAAGTCCATTAGGTAGGACATGATACGAAGTTTCTTCCCCATTTTACAATGAAATCCTCAGTAAAATATCTAGGCCTCATAGATGACTGATTGAAATTCATTTGGGGAAGATGCAACAAATATGTAAGAGGAGCACAGCTGAGCCAATGAATGAGAAACCTAGTGTGTGTCTGCACACAGAAGTTCTGACAGTATATGCAATATCATTCCCATGGAAACTCAGAATGTTAATGGCATTTAATGCTGACTTTTATAAGAACATAATCAAAAGGAATTCAAGAGTCACATATTAAAATAATGACTTTGGTATCTTTTTGGGGGGGGCAGGATTTTTTCTTTTTCTTTTCTTTTCTTTTTTTTATTTTTACAGTCTTCATTTTGATTCATTGTACACAAATGGGGTACATCATTTCATTTCTATGGTTGTGCACGATGTAGATTCATACCACTCATGCAATCATACATGTACATAGGGTAATGATGTCTGTCTCATTCCACCATTTTTCATACCCCCTCCCGCTCATTTCCCTCTATGTAACCTTTTTTAATGTGGTATTTTTGTATTATAATCTTTCTCTTTGAGTGCCAGAAAGGGAGACAAAAGACAAGTGAGGAAACCAGAAAAACGGAGATGATGACCAACTACAGCTCCCGCTTCTATGTTTTGTGATTTCCTAAATTGCAGAGTCTAGAAGACTAAACCCCGTAATTCTTAAAGTCTCTTAGACTTAGGAATATGAATGAAATTGAGGCTCTGTGAACAAGACAATCCCATGCAAGATCTGGAGGGTGAACAGGGCTGCTGCAACAGGCAAGCCAGTGGTGACTGACAACTGCACTCCTCTTTTTGTCACTTTCTTGTGTCATAGAGGCAGCAGTTCTGGATGCAATAGAAGCAAATCACAGCTACTGTGATGGCTCCCAGTTGCTGGTTCTGTAGTCATTTGAATCATTTTGAAAGCATCAATTTCCTGGATGAAATCTGTCCTGCCCCAAGTACCTATCAGAGCTTTCTTTTCCCCCCTCACTGACTATGGACTAATATAGTGATATATTATATCAACTGTGTTACTAGATCTCTACATTTAAACAGCGATGGTTTTATTTGCAATCAGCATGACCTTTCCCCAAACTGTTCTGCAAAAGGAAGAAAAGCAACTTTCTTTCTTCTATCTTAATTTATTCAGTTCTATTAATATTTAGAAAACACCCACTAGGCCATGGCACTACTTATTCAATTTATGAAAAACTTTACCACCATGGGGTATGTAATTTCACATTTTAAAGCATCAATCACCATCAATAAAACAGAGCAGCAGTCATTGAAACAGTAGAATGAATAGAGCTTCCTTTGAAAGCAATTTAAATGAGCTTTGTATTTTGGCCTTAAGGTCAGCTTGGGGGCATCTTAGCAAAGCTGAGAAGTCAGGTAAATTTCTTTACACAACCTCAAGAAGGGATACAGATGGCATATTGCTTCTTTCATTCTCTTTCCCTTTTTCCAACCTTTATCTCTTTTGAAGTTTCCACTCCATCTCCATCCACCCACCAACAATTCTAACAACCTTAGGAGCCCAGATGAAATCTTACCTCCTCTAGAAGATGTCGCTGGTCTACTTACAATCATCAGTCATTTCATAATTGTTATACTTATGCCATCCCTCATTCTTCCTATATGGCAGTTTAATTCCTATTTACTTTTCTTATGGCTATAGAAACACAGTACTTCCTTTAAATCTACACAGACTGAAAACTCAAGCTATTAAAAACTGATGTCTATAGTTTGAACCTGTTTTTGTTTGTCTGTGTATGTGTGTGTGTTGTGTGTGTGTGTGTGTGTGTGTGTGTTTTGTTATTTTCTGCAGCATTTCACATAGTGCTTGATATTTGACAGGCCCTCAACAAATATTTGCCGAACAAACTGTTTTTATCAATATTTCTCCACCAAAAACATTCATGTACCTTTGTGCATAGTATAGAGTTGCTATGGGACTAAGTTCCCAGTCCCCTTGAACCTTGCAGTGACCACATGTCTGGTGCTTTCCAGTAGAACATGAGCAACAGTGATGTACATCCTTTCTTGGGATGGAGTATTTGAAGCAGGTCTCTTTCCCCTCAAACATCAGGAAGTAAAGAGGGATGTTATGGTTTAAATCTGAGGTGTCCCCCAAAAGCTCCTGGGCTAACACAGAAATATTCAGAGGTGAAATGGTTAGATTATGAGAGCTGAAATCTAATAAGTTCCTCCTAGTGTCAATGGACAAACCGGGTGGTAAGGTGCATGGCTGGAGGAGGTAGGTTACTAGGAGTGTGCCCTGGAAGGATTCATCTGCTCTGCAGCCCCTTCCCCTTTCTCTCTCTGCTTCCTGGCTGCCATGAGCAGAGCACTGCTCCTCCACCATGCCCTTCCGCCATGATGTTCTGCCTCACCTCCAGTCCAGAGCTATGGAGTCAGCCATCCACGGACTGAACCTCTGAAACCATGAGCCTAAATAAATATTTCCTCCTCTAAGGAGTTCTTGTCAGGGTTTTTGTCTGTTTACTCATTGGTTTGTCACAGTTACGAAAAACTGACTAACCCAAGGTCCTAGGACATAGGCGATTAGGGTACTACAAAGTGAAAAAAAAAGCCTCAATCCCCAAGTTATCACATGGGGAAAAAAGCCATTTATCCACTTGGAAAAACTATACTGAATAATTACCTAAGTAAGAAAAGTGTATTCTATTATCAACACTAAGATCTGTGTGAAACTGTTTATAGACGTTTTATTCATAAGAGCTAAAAACCAAAAACAATCCCAATGTTCATTAACTAGTAAATGGGTAAATGTATTGTGTCATATAACAGAATATAATTATTCTGCAATAAAAAGAAATGTACTAACAATATATACAAAGCCATGGATGAATCCCAAATAGTAGTATGCTAGGCAAAACAGAGCAGACACAGAAAATCTATAAACTGGATGATTCCATTAATTTAATATTCTGTTAAAGGTAAAACCATAGGAACAGAAATTAGAGCATTGGTTGTTAATAGGGTGGAGGGAAAGAACTCACAAGGAGACCTCCTAGAGAACTTTCTGGGGGTGATGGTAATGTTCGGCATCTTGATTGTGGTGGCAGGTACTTAACTGTAAATGTTTATCAAAGTTCATTGAACTGTTCTCTTAAAACAGATAAGTTTTACTCTATATAAATTATTCCTCAACAAAACTGATGTTTTTAAAAAACTGCCATGTGAAAAAACATTGAGATTTTGAAGTTTATTTGGTACATAGCCAAATATGTAGTGTCATCCTAGTGATCTTATGAATGAAGGAAGGAAGAATGAAGTCAACAGAGTACCAGGGGCTGCTTTTGCATGCCTCAGTAAGCCCTGCATGTTGCTGAGCTTATAATAAGTGCTCAGGAAAAACGTGTTGTAGTAAATTTAATTTCTCTCCCACAATTTTTATATTCTGTAGTTTGCCTACAATCATTTATATATTCATTCATCCATTTCCTCCTATCACCGCACACCATAAAACAAAATCTGCCAACCTCCGTACTCTGCAAACACGTTTTTCAAATACTTTCCATGCAAGCAATCAGGCTTTGGTCTGTTTTATTCATAAGGTGATTTTTCTTTCTAGCTGCTGGAGCCACTTAAACATTTAACATCCATAAAACTGCTTTAATTTTTTAAGAACACAAATGGGGATTCCATTGCACTGAATATGGAATCATTCAGTGTCATAGCAACAAGCCACGTTATGCCATTCAGAATTCACTCACTAAGGGTAGTTCTCAGACAAATACTCTGACCTTTTAGGTCATCCTCTTACTCACAGGTTTGGAATCTTAGACCTGTAATGCTTTGAGATTGCCCTGACCTTTCACCTTGCAACCATCCTTTTCTATCTTATGAGGATTTAACACTTCTAACATTTTCACTGGACCTATTTCCAAAATTCATCAGAATAATATAAGAAAGTATACTGGAAAAGAAAGAGTTTAAGAAAATAAGTAGATTTTCTATTTATGGAATTTCTAGAAAGTATTCCCCAGGAATGTACAGAATTAGAATATTGAAGTAGCTTGAAGAAAGATTGTTTATAGCTTTGGAATTAGTCAGATGTACATCGGAATCCCAGCTCACTAATTTACTTGTCCTGTGTTCTAGACATGCAATTTAAGCTCTCTGATTCTGAGTTTTCTCCTCTGTAAAATTCTGAAAAAGTGACAAGATAAATCAGTTAACAGCAAGGGGTTAAGCATTTTATATATTCTCTCTCCCAAGGACTGTTGCACTGGTAAATAAGACCTGGTAGAAGGGCAATGCTTAACATAAAGTAGTGATTATTTTAAGATAATAATATCAGGATGAGAAAGACATTAGGCTATTCTTGTAGCTCAGAGTTAAAAATGATCTAGAAGTGAAACCATTTTCAAATATGAAACAAAATTGTAGCAATATAAGGTGAGATATGAATGAATAAATAGGCATGAGACCCATGTGGTCAGGAACTCTACATTTTTCACAATGATAGCCCTAGCCTGGCACATAGTAGGAAATTGAGATTACCAAATGTTGAATAAAACAGGGATTCTGGACTCACCTCACCATGACATTTGCTAAACCAAATAGGCTTTGATTTCTTCATGTATGAAGAATTTATTTGCAATGATACTCTGTCTCTAAAATGCAATAGTGTTCTTAAAGTAAACAGGACCCTAAAGCATCATCTAGTTTAATACTTTTACTGCCATCTCTGCTTTCACCCTTAGAAGAAGGGCACTTAAACCTTTTATGAGGAAATGTTGCTCATCCTTTTGATAGAATAAATGTAAATGACATTGCATAGAATTTCCATGTCTCCCCTTATATACCATTAATAATTCCCTACCTTATTTTTAAAAAAGTGCAGTGCCTACTAACTGAAATGTCAAAATTGGCATACCAACATTGCAGTTACTCTAAGAGCTGAGTCAAATACTTCGGAAAGAGCAATTTGTATTCTGGGGTCAGCAGCAGACCTAGAGATACTGCACAGGTACCTTGACATTATCAGAGGCGTGTGGAAGTAAAATCTGTCTCCTGAGACATATTTTTACTCTGGTCAGACAATTAATGAGAGAGGCTATTAAAGCTAATCTATGGTTGTTAGCATTTGAAAAGGAGCTCTCTGAAAAATGAACTAAGAAAGAAGACATTAAAATAGAGGAACAGAATTTGGTGATGGTGCTCTTCCCCACTTTGGACTTCTGATGGGAAGATAACGAGGATAGATGATGGATGAATCAGTAATGTGGGCAAATGGCAGAGAGAGCTGTCATCTTTAGCAAAGTGACATTCCTGGGGACTTAGCCTGACTCAGAGGAGTCAGAATTCTCTGCAGATTAGTTAAGTACTCACTCGTATATTCTTAGGAATATAGTTTAAGATTTTACAAAATCTTTAATCCTAAATAAATAGAAGGTGACTGCCTTACCTTCCCCCAAAACAAAATTTCTTCCTTGCATCTTTATGACAAACTGGTTCATGGAAATCTTGGTGAAAATCGCCAAAAAACTGACAAGTGAATGATAGTAGAGTAGTTAGCTTGATTTAGAGGGTGAAATGGAGCAAAAGTGCAGGGAACAGGACAGATAGAGCAAAACAGGTATTCATCAGACTAGGATAGGTAATTGGGCAGCAAAGGACTCCATGATTACACTTCAAAGCTTTACTTTTTACTCACACAAGTCTCCTTTAGGTCTAGGAAGTTTTTGAGAACATCTGACTTCCATGTAGTCAATTTGTGATCTAGGATTATTGTACTTGATGACTGGCATCTCAACACAAGGCTTTCTAAGTCATCAGAACATAAACAGAAGAAAAGGAGATCTACCCATCGATGGGTACCAAGCAGAAAAATTTTGGAGAGATCAAGATGCCCTGGCCCTAGGCCATCTTAGTGAGATATATACTTCCTGGATCCACGCACATCATCACAAAGGATCCTGTACTTCCAATTCTTCCTGTGAGGCTGAAAACTACATGACCTCATATAAAGATTTTATATGTGTAAGTCTGAATTTATAAAAAAGGGAGAAGATACAGCCCATTCCTGGAACTCAACAAGAACTCATACTGGAACTAGCAGAGAAGGTATTAATCACTAGACTTGATCCTGGAATGGTTTAGATGCTAAAATACCCAGACTTCTGTTCATCTGAAATGGTATTTACAAATTGAGTTGCTGCCTTGACATCTGCTCTTTCACCTTTGGCCAAGTGGTGCCCTAAATTCCCACATGAAACTCGACCTCTCCAGACTCCACTGCACATGTCTACTATGTGTGATAGATGCACAAAGACGCAGAATTCACAGTGTACTCAATGCTCAAAGAGTGGCAGGGCCAAACTTGCAACTTACCTCATAAGTGCTTGGCATATAGGGCTCCTAACATAATAGCTCCCATGCAAAGCATTCTTTTTATATGAACTAACTCTAAATCTTCTAAAAAATACTCTGAAGAAAACACTGCTATTATCCTCATTCTATACCAAACAGCAATTCAGCCACTAAGAATGGTGGGCTATGGAACCTTTCATCCTTGCTCACAACACTGCTGCCCCAGAATGTCAAACCTCTACTTTGGTTTCAGGCAAACTCTCCTAGATCATCTCAGACTTGCATTCCTGACACCTTGTGGTGAATATAGGCCTGAGTCCCAGTCCCTTTCCCCTACTGGAAAATCTTCTTAATGCTAACTGATTTTCATTAAAAATATGAAAGAAAACTTTCAGTCCCTAAGCCCACTCCCAGTTTCAGCAATTCACTAGAAGGCCTTCTCTGCACTCAGCACAGAGTTGTACTCATGGCTATAGTTAGTTATAGTGAAAGGACCAAAGCCAAAGCAGCGAAGGGAAAAAGGCATGGGGTGAGATCTAGAATAGAACAGGACAAGCTTCCAAGACTCTTCTCCTCATGGGGTTAATACAGGTGTGCTTAATCCTTCCAGCACCAAATTGTGACAACATTTGTGAAATGCTGTCTAGTAGAGAAGTCATCAGAGGTGTTGTGCCCAAGAACTTTGGTTGGGGAATGGGCACATAGGCAACCTTCCACCTGGAATGTATCAAAATCCCAAACTCCCAGCAGGAAGGAACATGTTCAGCATAACTATGTTGATTGCACAAACAGATTAGCCACAATGAGTCACTGTTTGAATTCTGGGAATAGTGAAGACCCTCCTAAGATTCATGTTCCCAGATGCCAGCCAAGGGTCCACCTGACAATAGACCTTCTAAGAGTCAGTCTCCCTGCATCAGCTCTTTTCTGTACTCCTGTCTATCCAACAGGCACTATTCTGAGAAATGTGTTACAAAGATTTAACTTTTAGTCACTCACTATGCACAAGCCACAGCTCCAAATGCTGGATTACACAAAAAAAATTAGGCAAAAGTCTTTACCTCATGAAGGAAAATAAACCCATCTAGTGCAAGAAATAAACTTCAAAGCAATGAATAAATAAACAATAGGAAGTCTTCTGGGGAAAAAATCAGGGTGTGGAAAATAGCAATGCCAGAAAGGCAACGCAGAGAGAGTAGTAGGCAAAGACCTTGGCTCCATGGGTGCCCTGAGTAGAGATCTGAGGAAAGACGGGAAGGCCTGTGACCCTGGGCAGGAAGAGCTTTCCAGGCAGTGGGAGAAGTGAGTGTACAGTCCCTGACATGGAACCGTGCTTGGTGTGTGTGAAGTAGCAGGATGGGAACCCAGCCTGGCTGGAGCGTGGTAGGAATTAAAGTAAAGAGAAAAAAATACCCAAAGTCTTTGCCTTTGCTGAAAAGTCACTCTAGGATCCAACACTTTTATGAGTGTGGCAGAATGCCATTGGTCAGAGGAGAAAGGGTGCGACATGTCTAGCTGACACTTTAAAAAATGAATGAAACATGCTTCCTGTCTACAAAAGGTACTTGGTCTAGGTGAAACAGTTTTGCTAACTAGAAATCCATACAGTGGGTAAAACACTAAAGAGATATGGGGAAAAAATGAAGTTAGAAAGCTAAGGCCACCCAATTTCATGATTTATTGTAAAACTTCAGAAATTGAAACTATAATACTAACATAAAGATTGGTTTATGGCTTTTCCCAGGATTCAGTGAAATAGTCAAGAATTAGACCCCTGTGGATATAGACAATTGAGTCTTACAAACAAGAAGAGACAGTTTAATAAAGAAAGGATACTGTATTCATTAAATGGTGCTGGAAAAATTAGATGTCCATATGCAAAATAAAAGAAAGAGAGAAAGAAAGAAAGGAAGGAAGGAAAGAAGGAAGGAAGGAAGGAAGGTAGGGGAAAAAAGGAAGGAAGGAAGGAAAGAGAAAGAAAGAAAGAAAGAAAGAAAGAAAGAAAGAAAGAAAGAAAGAAAGAAAGAAAGAAAGAAAGAAAGAGAGGGAGGGAGGGAGGGAGGGAGGGAGGGAGGGAGGGAGGAAGGAAGGAAGAAATAGAGAGAAAGAGAAAAACAAAACAAAGCAATTAAGTTTGAGTCAAACCTCGCAGCATATATATAAGCTCTATGTGCCAAGCACTTACCAGGTAAACTGCAAGTTCAAGGCTCTGCCAAGCTTTGAGCACTACACTGTGGGTTCTTGGTCTTCATGTATTTTTACACAGGGGCCACATTTGCTCTGGAGCCATTCTGAAAGGATACATAATTTATGGTTCTGTTTCTATGACATTCTACAGGAAAAAGAGTTACAGAAATAGTAAACAAAACAATTGTTGCTGGGTGTTGCTGTGGGAGTAAGGACAGGATGGAATATGTGAAGATGCTCCCAAGATTATAGAAAGATTTTCAAGGGGACAATAATACCTCCATAGGGGGCATATAGAAGAGTAAGTTGGCATGGGACAGGGTTTGTCACAATACCTACGGATTTAGAGGAAGGCAGTCAAGGTTGCCAAATGACCTACACTTCTTGTAACAATCCTATATTATGAAGAATTTCCTCATTAGCATTCCTAACATTACACCTTTTAGAGAAACCTGTTAAAGACATGAAAAAATTCAAAGATCTTTCTAAGATGAAGTATCTTAGCACTAAATAAACTTTCATTCAATTTCCTATTTAATTAAAGGGATTCTATAACTGAAAAACCCTGAGAGAGAGATTGAGAGAGAGAGAGGAGATTGTGTAAGTAAAAGCTTTTGCACAAACTACATAAAGTACCAAGTCTGTATGTGGAGATCAGGGGTTAATTCTAGTTCTATTCCAGACCCACTGCATGACCCTGAGATGTCTGTTCTTTCCTCCTGGGTCACACAGAGTTTCCTGATCCATGATGAAATGTTCATTCTAGTTAATTTCTAAGGTGCCATGAAGCTCAACATTTCCATGACTCTAAGACCCATAAAAAGCTCATTATTCTTTCTGTACTTTAATAAGCAAATGTGACCAGTGCAGTTAGATTAAATAAAGGAGCTAAAGATTGATAGGGGTTACCTTGTGTTTTCCCAGTAAAGGTTAAGGCCAGTGAAATGACAGTAGAGATGAAGCCACATCACCAGGAGGTGATGAAGGCAAATGGAGAGGCAGTTGTGTGTCTTCTGGTGGTATTTTCCGATAACTCAGAAACAGAGCTTACAAAGCTGCTAATCCATGTTCTCTTTTCTTGATAAACTGTCTTCTGTCTAAGCAGAGATGTAACTGGTCAAAAAGGAGATTTGAATACAGACATTAATTTATTCTGTGAGCAATTATGAAGCTCATTGTGTGGCAGGCCTGAGGGAGGAGTAGTAAGAGATAGAGTCCCCATCCTCACTGGGCTTACAATGAGTCAGGAGGGAAACAGACAAGCAATTTTTAAAGACATAACAAATGCTATAAAATACAAGCAGTCAATCATGTATTCATAGAAGAGAGAAGACAAATTCCCAAAACAAAAGGGACCTTCACAGGTCTTTAACGGATGTAGGGCCACCCAGCAGGGATCTGAGATTGGCGAGGAGGGTGGCAGCACCCATGAAAGCAAATGGAACAGAACATTGAGTCTTCAGACAGCAAGGCATGGTGGGGAGAAGACCAGAAATTGGGTTTGCTTTTACAGCAGAGTGATTATTAAGAAACACAACTGAACCTCTTCAATGACTGGAATCACGGAGGGTGACAAAGACAAGAAAAAGAACTTTCCTGCCAAGTGAGAAATTCTATGAAAAAGTCAAGGAATTTTGCAGAACTGAAGATCAAGTACTGGACAAAGATTCTTGTTCAAAAGAAGTTTCAAAAGGCAAGGAGGAAACTAATCTATGGAAAAGTTATCACCAGGTGTATAGGCAGATATACAGAACAAGACTGAGATGGCTAAGCTGGCAAAAGTGTCATCAGGATCAGAGGTTTCAGTGCTATGACCCTAAAGCACTGAAAGATGTTACAGATTCTTTGCCTTTGTCAGATCTTCAATGGCACCTTTGTTAATCTCAGTTTTGGAACTATATATTGCATGGGGGTGTCAAAACCTGAAGTCAGTAAATAACTAATTTGTAAGCATAGCTGTCGCAAAATCAGTAGGTGAATCGCCTTGACAGACAACACCTTTGATAAATATGGTACCATTTGTATGAAGGATTTGATCCACAGGAGCTGTCCTGTTGAAAAATGCCTCAATGAAAAAGATAACTTCCTATGACCCTGCAAATCATCTTTTCCACATGGCAGAATGAAGTAAAAGACCACTCCTTTGGTAGAAGGTGGAGACACAGGCAACAGGGAAGACCCGGTCAATAGGCTTATTAGAAGGAAGAGCTAATGTGTCTACCATACCAAGGAACTTTTGGTAATCTGTTCAGTTAATAAATAATGATTGCTCTCAAGTTGGAAAAAAAATTTTTTTTTAAATAATTAAGGAAATTTCTAGTAGAAAAATAACAAACAGATTAGAATTATGCCTTGAAAATATAAGTTATTCTTAAAACAAAGTTAAGGAAATTGGGTCTATGAAAGGAATAACTATGGTTTAACTGTGATTTGAATGTATCTCCCAAATGTCTGTGGGTTGGAGGTTTGGTCCTCAGTGTGGTGATGGTGGGTCCTTTAACATGTAGGGCCTAATGAGTGGTGTTTGGATTAGGGGTGCTGCCCTCAGAAGGTCTTAATGTAGATCTCATGAAGTTATTTCTTGAGAATGTTCTTATTAAACAAGCCTGGTCCCTCCTCATTCTTTGGCTTCCTGTCTTATCATGTGACCTCTGCCTGCCACACACATTTCTGACATTGTGATGCCATTCAACTTGAGGTCCTCACCAGAGCTGAGCATATGCTGGCACCATGCTCTTGATTCTCCAAAACTGCAAGCTAAATAAATCTTTTTATTTCTGCATTATCTAACCTCTGGCATTTTGTTATAACAATAGGAAGTTGATTAATACAGGAAGAGGAAAATTTTTTCCATATTTATAGTCATGAGCTATTGTGCAAGAAGGAAAGAATGTTATGATTCATAAAAGTTCAGCAGAATTCTGAGTTCAAAATGAAAATCAGAAGAAAAGCTTTCATGTCACCTTACTCTTAGGCTCCAAGAAAATGAAAGTGATAGAATTAAAAACAAACACAAAAAAAATAAGATGAAACCATCAGCAAATAAGAGATGTCAATGAATTTCCAAAAGGCAGGGAAAGGAGGAAAATCTTTAGGTGGGGAAGTGCAGAAGAAACAAGAGTATGACCAAAAGAAAAAACCTATATGTTCCATAGAAGCCAACGGAATTTCCAGACCCTGAGTCAATAAGGAAAAAGACATGGGACAGAGTTCTTAAAGGGACACTAACTGAAACTCTGCTAATTGGTTACTGTATTAGCCAGAAATCCATGTTGCCCAGTCCCTTACACATACATTGTAGATACACATGCACACACACACCCTGCCCTACCTTATGAGCATATCTGGCTACCTGATATACATCACCAATAGAAACACCAACCACCATTAGAAGTACAAGAGGACATGTCTCTAAAGAAACAGAATGAATTGATCAATGGAAAATCAAGCTGTTAGGTAGACATTACCAACCTGACTTTATCTCCCTTTTTGGCCCTTAAGTCCTACTTAAAAGGCATCTTTTAATAAGCTCCCCTTGATGTAAAGATGGCACCACTAGGGATCCTCCAAGAAGAGTCTCAGACATAAGACTTCTTTGTCCTTCTTACCTTGGACATATACACAAGAATGGAGTAAAAAAACTAATTAAGCATAGAAAAACTAGAAACTGAATAAAGACTGGATTATATTTTTAAATATTTCAACTGTTGAACAAGGCCTACAACAAGCTATATTCAGTCTTTTTTTGGAGTAAGAGAATAGATAACTAATTATTGAAGTCACTTTTGGGGGATTTTCTATTACTTGTAGATAAACATATCCTAAGCAATAGAGGTAACCATCAGACTTGAAAGAGGAAATGACTAAATGTTCTCTAAAAAGTAACACTGTGAGAGATAAAAGAGGCTCAGTTTCCATTTTGAGCACTTCTTCCTTGTCTTTTGTTCTTATATTTCTATTACTTTGTAAAAAAGAAATAAATCAATTGGGGAAAAACATTCATATGTGTCAGAGACTTTTCATTTGTAATGTTAAATACATAAAATTTTTTAAAAGATAATTTAAATTATTTCATTATTAACTGTTTGGTAATGTTTTATATTAAAGCAGAAGCCATACATTTGGCCGGTAGAATTCAATCACAGATCTTACCTGCTGGAGCTTTTCAGCTGAAGGATATGGAAGCCCCATGATCAACGTCAGCTCCTCATCTGGTAACAGAAAACACAGGAAACTTAACACTCAGGAAAATGATTCTGCAAAGAGTTTCATTAGTAAAACCTTTGTGACCTTGAGATGTGAAGATATTTTTCCATGGAGATGCATAAGGACCAAGAGAGTGAGAGTCCCCTGGGAATTTGCTGAAAATGCAGGGTTCTGAGGCTCAACTTCAGAGAGTCTGTTTCAGTAGGAATATATGTTTTCAGAAAGTCTCCAAATGTTTGAGATTCAGGTGCCTAACGGACCACACTAACCACCATGTGATTTGAGAAGCACCACACCCTAGGGTTAGTGGGGAAGGCAGTTGCTATCACTTGGAACCCACGGACCATTGTTCTGGCACCCAGCAATCCATTCATTCCCTCATGCAACAAACATTTATTTGCACCTACAGCACACTCATCACTGAATACACAGAGCTGATTAAGATAGTACTCTTTCCTTGAAGACTTACCAGTGCAGCTGGTAACCTTAACAGAATTTCCCTTAGGATTCTTTGAAATCAATTTTTAAGTACTTTGGAGACCCAGGGAAAATTCTACAGTTTGGAGCAGACTACCTCATTGTATTCTCATATTATTTCTACCAACACCAAAGAGTCTTAAGTTGAGACAAAAGTGCAGAAGCCAGTCTCTGCTACAATGGACCTTGCATCTTGACTTTTATCCTTTGTTTATCACACACACAAATGCACACATACCAAGAAATTCTTCGGGGTTATAGCCTACAGAATTGACTTTCTTTTCATAACTGACATGTATAATTATTTTTCTTGAGATTCAGTGTCTAGGCATAGGTATAAGCAAACAGTCAACTTTTAATAAATCCCAGTGGGTTTTGAGTTTTAAATATTACAGGAAATCAGATTGGTCAAGCTTTGCTGAAAGCTATGAGAACGAAAATTTTATCTATGATATTACATGAGTGCTAATTTTAGTTCTAGGGGTTTTCATATAATATATATGGACAGAGTCATCTGGAAATGCTTGAAATTTAACCTGTCTTCCAGCTGTTCTAGTGTGGTACTGTCAGACAAGCAGATCTGTCGGCATGATGTGGCAACAGTCTTGGCTTCTTCATATAAAGAAACCAAGTTTATATTTGGTTCCAGACAGAAGCAAATATATTTATGCTCCTGGTTACACTTTAAAATTAATTTTCTCTCTAATTTTTTCAACCAGAGTTTCACATTTAAGAATTTATTCATCCCCTGCTCTCCATAAATCAGATCCATGAAGCAATAAACAAAGTTCAGATGATGAAGCATCACAGCTTTAATTAAAACCACCTTTCTCAGTGCATGTCAAGTCTGTCCTTGTGGAACCAGCAGTTTTTCAAATGAACTTTCCCAATTTAGGAAAGGACCCTTCTGGGGTACCAGAGCATGACTGATTCTTTATCACATATTAATTTTTTTCAAGCAATCAATATTACATTGAGAGGTGACTATTTAACCAAACTATTTATTGATTTTGCTATTCCCACTATTCTACCTGTACCACAAGAGATTTAAAATGTCGGCAACGACATAACATGATCATAGGCAACTCTCTGCAATCGTGGGAACTGACATATTCAAAGCAAATGTAGGATCATCTTTTTATCTTACATTCTATTATGATAGAGACTGTCAAACTACAACCTCCAGTTCCACCTCCTCTCTACCAAATATAACCTTAGCAATAACACCTAATAGACAATATCTTTCTAATTACTATCCCCCAACAGTAATATTATACAAAGGAATTTTTTTCCTAATTCCAGCCCAATTCTATTAGGACACACTCTTATTATCTCTTCATAAAAGGCTCTGACAAAAATATGTACAACACCATTTTTAAAATAAGTTACAAGGTGAAAATGAGGCTCTGAGTATAAATACTTCTATCTGAGAAGTAATTTTAGAAAAGGAAATATTAGACTGATGAATCAGCACATCAAATTTAGTGTCTAATTAACCAGAAATCGTGCAGAAAGCAGATCCTCAAAGTGGTGACTGCAATTGAGCCAGTGAGAAATTACTTCCTTCTGCAAATGACACTGAAGGACTAACAGTAAAAATAATTTCCAAAGTATCTGTCCCTTCCTCTGTTTCAGACATTAACTTAAAGAACATGGTCAGAAGGGGGGAAAAATCATTTAAAAAAAGAAAAAAAAGAAAAATCAACACTTCCTAAACTAGTCTCTCTACGATATTAATTCCAAGACTTATAGAATGATTTCAAAACGTTCTCTGAGGAAATATAATTGAGAATGGCTTTGTACTACAGTATCCTCTTAAAGATTCTCATTCTCAGTGAACCTCAGCACCAGCAAGGGTTGGCAGAGATTGGGAGAGCCTTTGAATTATGTTTAAACGCCAGTTCACCAGAATTACTTTTTCCCGGACAGTGAGCTTGTTTATTGGAAAGAAGGGTTAAAAACTTGAAAACTCGCTCTCCATCCAAATTGTTTGACCATCTAGACCATGGACTGGATTTTTCTCGTTTGATTGATCCTTGTACCAGCAGCTCAGAGCAAAGTTAAAAACAATCATGAAGATGTATATAATGTATTGTTGGTAAAATGTCCTTATACCGTTTTGGGGGTTGATTTTGGTTTCAGTTAAACATTATTGGGTTTTACAAAATCCCTTTGGAAGTGGGGAAAAGCTCATTTTTCAAACCCAAGTATTTCCTGTTACTTTTGGATGCACATTCCCCAGTTTTTATCCATTCCCTGTACCATCACTCTTCTTCCTGGGAATTCTCAGAAAGGGAAAGTTATCTGCCTGGGGGGAGCAGCAGTGTAAATCCTACTGAAGCAAAACCTCACAAGAAGCAATTCATCTCTGCAAGAGAAGTTTAATGTTCAGGGGAAGGAGATCGGAGTAATTGATGTGGAGGCCCAATGGACGTCAGAACTGCTTAAAATTCTTTTTCAGTGTGATGAGAAGAGTTTCCTATAATGTCTAAGCTTTCAAACTTGAATAACGTTTTTTAAGATCAAGCAAGAGCGAGCATGTCTTTTGGTGCAAAAAAAATAAAAAAAGACTTTACAAATTTCCTCAAGCTAAAATCAGTCTTGTTACCCAGACTACAAATATAATACCATCAAAGAGTCCCACACTTCCTGTTGGATTGTTCAGCCAGGACCTTAACAATCAGATTCTGTGATACTAATACAGAAATGCTCATGATGACTGGAAAAATCTGTTGCAACTTCATCACTGCCTCTGTGTTGCCATGATTTTTTGGAGTCGCTAGAACTCTCTGGGTCTTCATTTCCTCATGTGCGGGAAGAGCAAATGTGAGAGAATGGCTACTGAGTGATTACACACGTATGCAGTACAAGTTCCTGTAACCATCTTGCAGGTAATAAACTACTGGATTCAGTACATTCTAGTCTCTCTGGAAAACACAAAAGGATTCCTTTAGCCAGTGATAGCATGTAAGAGAGGTCAGCTCCACTTGTTTATTAATAAGTGTATTAATACAGTCGTGATTGACTATAATTATAGCCTTATTATTTACACTTTATTATTACTTATTGCTTTGCTGCAGTGAATGGAAAAATAAATTTACTTCTCAGAAATTAAGTTAAATGTTTCAATGAGTCTCTACAATTCAATAAATGTGAGGTTCTAAAACTGTTGGAATAGGCATGTGTATGACATCTGTGAAAGTTTCAGTGTAAAATGCATAAAAATTCAGAAGAATACTGCAATTGAATATCTTCATGTGAATCTGCAAGTTTCAAACACACTTTTTAAATTATTTTATTTGTTCCAATTTGTTGTACATGACAGTAGAATGCATTTATACAATATAATAGATCATACAAAGGATGTAATCTCTCATTTTTCTGATTATACATATTGCACAACATTGGTCATGCAGTCATATATGTACCTGAGTTAATAATGTCTGTTTCACTCTACTATCATTCCTTCCCCCAAACCCCTTCCCCTTCACTCCCCTCTACCTAACATAAAGTAACTATTTTTCCCTGTCTGCCTCCCCTTATTGTAAATTAGCTTGCACATATCAGAGAAAACTATTCAGCCTTTGTTTTTTTGGGTTTGGCTTATTTCACTTAGCATGATATTTCTAACTCCATTCATTTACCAACAAATGCCAGAATTTCTTCTTCTTTAAAGCTGAGTAATATTCCATTGTGTGTGTGTGTGTGTGTGTGTGTGTGTGTATACATATCACATTTTTTAATCCATTCATCTGTTGAAGGGCATTCAGGTTGGTTCCATAGTTTAACTATTGTGAATTGAGCTACTATAAACATTGGTGTGGCTGTGTCACTGTAGTATGTTTATGTTAAGTCCTTAGAGTATAAACTGAGGAGTGGAATAACTGGGTCAATTGGTGGTTCCATTCCAAGTTTTCTGAGGAATCTCCATACTGCTTTCCATAATAGTTGCACCATATATGCTAAACCCAAGGCCAACGTAATTCCTAATGGAGAAAAATTGAAAGCATCCACTCTAAAAACTGGAAAACAAGGATGCCCTCTTTCCGCAATTTTATTCAATATTGTCCTTGAAACTCTAGTCAGAGCAATTAAAAGAAAGAAATTAAAGGTGTAAAAACAGGTAAAGAAGAACTCAAACTATAACTATTTGCAGATGATACGATTCTATGTTTGGAAGATCTAAAATATTCCACCCAAAATCTCTAAAACTAATAAATAAATTCAGCAAAGTAGCAGTATATAAAATCAGTACCCGTAAACCAAACCCATTCCTATACATCAGTAATGAATCCACTGAAAGAGAAATAAAGAACACTATCCCATTCACAATCGCCTCAAAAAAAATAAAATGCTTGGGAATCAATCTAACAAACGAGGTGAAAGACCTGTACAATGAAAACTACAGAACACACACAAAAATGAAATTGAAGAAAGAAGAGAAGATGGAAAGATCTCTCACACTCCTGGATATACAGAATTAATATTGTCAAAATGGCCATACTACCAAAAGCTTATACAAATTTAATGAAATTCCCATTAAAATCCCAGTGATGTTCTTCATAAAACCAGAAAAAGCAATCATGAAAGGTACACTCATATTCACTTCTTAATTTCTATTTTAAAATAGTTTCACCCACAAGAATTTGTAAAACTAATACAAAGCATCCTATGTATTCTTTACCCAACTTCCTCCAATTATAGTAGCTTGCCTATATGTTGTACATTATCAAAACTAGAAAAAACATATTACACAATGTTAACTATAGATCCACTCTGTAATTCAAAATGTAAGTAAAGAAGGACATATAATGGGTATAGTGAATGCAACAAAAAGAAAGAAAACAGGCAACAAAGCTATGGCTATGTAACCAAAAGATTATTCATCTGTCAAAAAATTGTCATAATTAAAAATGTCATTGTAAATTATCAGTAACTTCTATGTTTTTTTTAAAAAATAGGGCTGAGGATGTAACTCAGTGGTAGAGTGCTTGCCTGTATGCAAAAGGCCCTGGGTTCAATCACCAGTACCAACAAAATACACACACACACACACACACACACACACACACACATATATATGTATATATATGTACATATATATTATTATATATACGTATATTTTACATATGTGTATAAAGTATCCATTTACTCTGCATTAGCAGCTAGAAATTTTGGAATATTCCACCAGATTTGTGACATATGGAAGGAAAATAACAAACAATAAGTGGATTACTGGAGATTTATATAGGGGAGAGAGGAATTATTAATGATTCAGAATATGCCATCCATGACATAAACATAAACAAAGTTGAGAAAGAAGGGGGAGTAAGAGGTACTGCATCAAGATTGCAAATATCATTAACATGGTGAATAAAGATACACAAATTAACTTTTTGATTAAAAAAACTGAATTAATATTATAAAAGTTTTTTTTAATTATTGGACCATGATAGAAAAATCAGTTTTCTTCTAAATAATGTAAATTCTGTATTTTATTAAATTAATATGCTCTGACATGTTTATCTTAAAATTGAATGTCTCAGTTTTATAATCTTTTTTTATTAAAACTACCAGTCCCAATTTATCAAATAAGAGGAGGTCTGTCTGGAATATTATAATATAAACTTTCCCATGTGGGGATTTGGAGGAAAAGGAAGAAAAAGAAGTAGCTCTATTATCTCAGAAATCTCCAGCAGGAACCATGCTTATAACATAGATCAGGAAAAAGCAAGATCTTCCTCTTTAGACATATGTGTATCAATTAATGGTAACCTAGACAGATTCCTCCCACGGAACTCAGTGGGATATGTTCTGTTGGAAAAGACCACTTGAAAGAGAAAAAGGGATTAGTTTGGGGGAGTTGGGATTTGACTGTGAACAGGGAGATCTATCAAAGAACAAGAGCTTCTAGTCTTAGAAAAACAAGATGGCTCCCACAGGTCTTATCTATGAAACAGACAAGAAGCTCAGGTGGGAAGAATACAGCAAGCATCCCTGATAATCTGATTGTCCTGACACAAAAAACTCTCTGCTGCTTTTATTGGAAACAGCCCTTTGAAAATGATGCTGCTATTTTCCCATTTAAAAAAATTTCACAAAAGTCCCTTTTGAAATATTAGCTCATCTGAACTGTGCTATGAATCAATGAGTCAAAGAAGAAAAAAGCTTTTGTTCAAGAAGGACAGTGCTCCAAGTTGAATTGTACCCCCCCAAAGAAGTTTGTTGACATCTTAACCACCTACCTAGACTGTGAATGTGTTCTTATTTAGAAATAGCATCTTTACACTCATGACAACAGTCAGAGAACATAATTAGTTTGGGCCTAGTTCCATGTGATTTGCATCCTCATAAAAAGAAGGAGACTTCATGTCAAGATAGAAACACACAGAAATACAGTTGGGTAAAGACAGAGGCAGAGATTGGAGTGAGGCTGCCTCAAGCTAAGGAATGCCAGGAGGGATGGGAAGTGGAAAGAGGTAACTCAGGATCCTCATTTAGTGGTTTCTGAGGAAGCATGGCCCAGTCAACACTTTGACTCTGCATTTCCAGCTTCCAGATCTGTGAGGCAATATCTTTCTGTTAAGTGAAACTGTTAGGATGACTCCAAGATATCATAGATAGTCTAGACAAAATGGTGACGATGGGCATCAGAACTGACCATTCTGGGGCAAGTCGGGCAGAAAACACGAAGTATCCTTCAGGAGCTCTTCCTTCTCCTTTCTTTGGAAAGTTCATTCTTTTTGTTTGATTAAAGAGAAACATTCTCTCGTGTGGGTTAAGACAATGTCATTTCCAAGGCAGTCCCAAGTAAAGTGGTCATACAATCCTGTTTACCATAGATGATCCTGCTTTATGTCTCCTCCCAATATCACTACTAATAGGGCCACACTTCACTTTCAGGGGTCTTCCAGTTCGAACAAAAGATTTTGTGTTTATCTACTTACAAGTCTAAGATGCTAAGATTCTAGTAATCTAATAGTTTAGGGTTCCCTGTTACCTAGGTATGCTAGTCATCTTACTATCACTGTAACAAAACCTGAGATAAATCAGCTTCATAAAGTAAAGCTTTTGTTTTGTCCCACAATTTTAAAGATTTCAGCCTGTGATCTATTGATCCACTCATTTGGTGCCTGTGGGGAGGCAGTACATCATGGTGGGAATGTGGGGTAAAGGACGCTGCTCACCTCACAGTGACCAGGAAATAGAGAAAGGTGAAAATATTAATGTTAAAAAAAAACAACTCCACAGCATGTCTTAGGTCAAAATGTCTCCAAACCCATATTCAATACACTCTAGATCTCTATCATTCATGTTATACAAAAGCATAAATATTTGTAATAATGACCCCAAAGCCATGCAAGTTTATCAATTCCTCAATGATTTTATACATGCATACACATATGCCTATCTATATACATAGAGGCAGTCACTATTATCTCTTCCAAAATGTTAGCATATCAAACCTACAGAAGATGATATAAAACATACCTAAGATTTAAAGAATATGTCCAGGGCTTTAGGGGTCCTATTGGAAAGTTGTCACCTGTGCCTGTAGCTGGAGTATTGACCCTACATTTTCTTCTAGGAGTTGCATAATTTCTGGTTGAATTCATAGGTCTTTGATTCATTTTGAGTTGATTTTCTGCAGGTGAGAGGTAAGAGTCTATCTCATTCTCCTACATACTGATAACCAGTTTTCCCAGCACCACTTGTTAAAAAGTCTGTCTTTCTTCCAATGTATGTTTCAGTACCTATGTCAAGGAATGCCAAGAGTTAACAAATGGGATGACATCAAATTAAAAAACTTCTGTACAAAAAAGGAAGCAATTAAGAATGTGAAGAGAGAATTTAGAGAAAGGGAGAATTATTTTGCTAACTACTCTTCTGACAGAAGATTAATATCTAGAACATTAAAATATTAACATCTAGAATATAAAAAGAAGAACAACAAAAGCAAATAGCCCAATTAATAAGTGGTCAAATGAATTAAACGTTCACTTCTTAAAAGAAGAATACAAATGACCAACAAGTATATGAAAAAATGTTCAACATCTCTAGTAATTATGGAAATGTAAGTTAAAATTACAGGAAGATTTGATTTCATACCAATTACAATGGCATTCATCAAGGACACAAATAATAATAAATGCTGGAGGGTATGTGGAAGTAAAGCCACACTTTTATACTTTTGGTGGGATTACAAATTTGTGCGACCACTATCGATTTAGTTTCCTCAAAAGACTAAATATGAAACCATCATATAACTCAGGTATATTGCTACTCAGTATTTATCCTAAAGAATTAAAGTCAGCATTCTATAGCAATGCATGCATTTCCATGTTTATATCAGTACAATTTATAATAGCCAAACTATGGAATCAGCCTTGGTGTCCATCAGCAGATGAATGGATTTAAAAAATGTGATATATATATATATATATTTTAATGTGATATATATGTATGTACACACACACACACACACACACACACACACACAATGGAGTTTTATTCAGCCATTAAGAATAATGAAATTGTCATTTTAGGAAAATGGATGGAACTTGAGGACATTATGTTAAGTGAAATAAGTCAAACGCTGATCAAGGGTCATATGTTTTCTTTCATATGTGGAAGCTAGAGTTGAAAAAGAAAAGAAAGTGAGAAGTATCTCATGAAAATCAAAGGGAGATTAGTAGACAAGAGGAAAGGGATGGGGTAGGGTAAGGAAGGCAGAAAATGCTAAGGAGCCAAATTGACCAAAATATATTGTTATATTGTGTGCATATATGACTATGTAACAACAAATTCTATCATTGTATTCAGCTATAAAGCACAAATAAAAATGTGAAAATAAATAAAGGAAGACTATGTCCATACAAACTGTATACCCAGGTCACACAAAATAGACACATTGCCATTCTCAGAGGTCATGTGCTGTGTTCTTCCTTGATCAAAGTTCGATCTCTCTCCAGAAGTAATCAATATCCTAACTCTCACAAAAATTATTTGTTAGCATCTATTTGTAGATTTATCACTTCCATATGCTTTTTGGTTTTAAAGAATTTCATATCACCCTTTTTTCTAAAATTTATAAATAAATGGAATATCTTACTTCTTTTGCTTGACATTATTTCTATGAGATCATAGCTTGATGTTGCATGTGACTTTAGTTGATACGCACTCATAACTCTAGAAACTAATCCACCATGTGACTAGCACACTCGTTCATTCTGCTAGTGGTGTCCCGTGTACAGCTACTAAGAATAGTTTGACACAATGAACACTCTCA